>NW_027497701.1:0-165836 GCF_021521415.1 Bidens hawaiensis | reverse complement strand
AAGAAGCATTCTCAAAATAGAAAAAGAGGCCAAAGTGCACACATACTAGACGAGACTGAGAGTTTACGTGTTACCAAGGGGATGACGACTCTGAGGAATACACTACTGGGGCTCGAAAGTTTTTAGTCAATAAATAATTTCTTAGGGCATATATAGGACAAAATCCAACAATATTTAGGGCATGCTCGTACGACCTCACTTGACCTATCATCCATTAATTCCATTTTAGTGCATTTTCTTCTTACCATTAAGGGGTTGTTATCTTACGGTGATATGTTGAACCAGTTTGCTTCAACTCGATTATTTTTAATTGTCTTTACTATGCTTGAGATGGGGTAGGTGGATCTTAACTCCAAAGGTGTGAGACCCATAGGTTTTTGATATCACATGAACTTAAATGCTTAAGGTGCGTGGGGGCTTGATAGGCTGGTGGCTGGGTTTAAGTGGACAACAATATCGACAATCGCGGTTTTTACATTTATCTGAGCTTTAAGATAACCTTATATGTTTTTAAGACTGTATTTCTCCGATGCTGATCCCATTGCAATGAGACTTTTTTAGGGACGAAAAAAATATAAGTGTGGAGATATTTGATATAATGCTAAATATATATAAATCCCTTGTATATTTAATATAATATTTTATTAGTTTCCGTTTGGTTTTTATTAGAATTTGTAAATTACTAACATATTTGAATAATGTAGGTTTCGAGACTTGTTCATGGTTAAAAAGGGCGGAAAAAAGTGCTAAAACAAGACAAACCGGTGAACTGGAGCATCATAATTGAACCGGAACCGCATCAGAATTGAACCGGACCGCATCAGGAAACGAACCGGACAGGTCAGCCCCCCTCATCTGGAGCACCGCGCGACCGGGAGGCCAAATCCCACCGCGCGGCGCACCGGGCATCCCGTTTCGCGTATTGGTGTTCGTCGGATTTGTCTAAAAGAATGACCCTCACAAGTAAGCTTTAATTATAAAACGAAAATCCTAAACCCACACACAAACTGGCAAGTGTACCGATCGCAAGTAGTATAGACCTAGGAAGTCCGAGTATCGAACACGTGGACACGTAAGACGCTAACGATCACTAACCCGAGATACGACCTACCTAAGAATAATATTTAATTGATTTTTGATTTCTTTTAACTTAACTTAACTAACCAGACTAACTGACAAAAGTTACTTAAAAAAGAAAACTTAACGACAAACTAACTGTGTTAACTTCGGATGGAGAAAAACGTCTAACTAGGTCTTAATCAAACTGTAGGCCTAACAAGCTAATGGATTGAATGACATCAAGACACCGGTTCCTAAAGATGACTCGACTAAGGATCGCTCGGGCTCACGGGATTACCTCTCGGTCTCACTCAACAAGCCTAAACTCCTCAAAATCGACTAAAACGACCAAACCGGGAAACAATTGCTAACGTGTTCTAATGTTGACTCACCTCTCGGTCTCACCAACACTCGACCCTAATGGCAATGAATACTACACAACCAAGGATAGAGGAACAATTCAACTTAAACCAAAATAGATCAACTAGTCGCTCAAAACACCTAAACCTGACAAGAAACGAACTCGCTCTCGCGCAATTCTTATTCTAGCATGCAAAGATAATGAGACGACCCTACTTCTTATCACCTCTCGGTCTCTAAGAAGGTGCCTAACCGCTGTACTTTAACCTCAAATTCACGCAACAAAACCCTACGGTTGTACCTACCGCAAACAAACCCTAAACATAAAGTCTAGAATCAAACAATGTACCGATCAATCAACACAAAACTAATTAACCGACACAAGGGGTTTAAGCAATGAACGACCAAAATTTCCAGCCCTTAAACACAACCTATTTCGTGTCTAAATCAAACTTTACAATAACATTTAACATCTATCAATCAAACAATCCAACAAGCTCATCAAACACTAACAATTTTCGTCATTCCTAGGTAGAACTAACAAGTTTAGCCTAGCATGATATATGGACAGCCATGAATAATCATTAAAAGCATCATAAAACTCATACCAATCATCTTAACAATTGTCCAACAATCAATTCTAATCATAAACAATTCAATCATTCAAGTAATTGCAAAACAATTTAACAATTAAGCAAGAATATCGTATGAACAATGTGTAAAAGAAAGGATATGGAGTGAATATGGGCTGCTCCCGGCTAATGTAGATTGATGAAAAATGTCCCGAGGCTTGTGCTTGTGTTCTTCTTCCTTCTCTGGCCGCCAAACCTTCAAACCCTAGCCGACCAACCTTTTTTTCTTTCTTTTTCTCCTGCTCACTGTTCCGATCGGACCTGAGGGCTGCCCTAGGGTTTTTATTTTTTTTTATATTCTAATTAGTGTAAGTAATGGGCTTGTATAACATGTAATCGAGCCGGGCTTTGAGCTTAGTCTTGAAATCGTATGCGTAAAAGGCTCGTAAACTGCTCAAGAAGCTCGGTTTCTTCAATCTTTCACCCATAGCCTACAAGATAAAGATTAATATGTAAAACCTATCTAAAACGAGTTAAAACACATAAAATATAATGTAATACGTAGATAAAAGGTGCGGAAAATAAGTGTATTTTACAACACATCAAATATCCCCACACTTAAGACTTTTTCGTCCCTGAAAAAGAATTCTACTGTGACATTTGTGCCAAAACAAGGTACACCTCAGTACGTATTTACCGATTAAGCAAACAAACGCCTTTTTGCGTAACAAACGAACGATTAACCGAACGGGTCGGGTTATGACCCAGATATCTCGGGGGGCCATCTATAAGTGATATACGACCTATACAAGCTAAAATATTAGTAATATGGCCTTAGTTTGATAGCAAACAAGTTAAACAAAAATATGCTCGTTTAACTACCCGCTAAAGATTTAAAAGCGAAAGATAGTTACAAACCAAGCATTGTATCATCCGTTAAGCCGAAAAAGACTTACCAAACACTTATTTGAAATGTTTTAACCGATCCGTGAAAATATTTTTGATTTTTACAAACATATAGTATGTTTTTATAATTTTACACAAAACTAGCCGAAAAACACTTGTTTTCGCGTTGTTTAACGCACCCCGATAAGTTTTTTCACGTCAAAAATCGAACCCGAATTAAATTTGGACCGAGCTTTTCGTATTTGGGCTTGAGAAATCAGAAACTTGAGCCAAAATGGGCCCAAGGTGGGCCATGTGGATCCCGATCGCAAACAGCAGCCCCCCCCTCCTTTTGGTTCTTTCACATATAAACTAGATCCAAGACATTTTCAACATCATTTTCTTGAAAACTCTGGACAAAAGTTCTGCTCCAGCCAAAAAACCTTCAAACCCTAAGGTAAGGAGCTTAAATAAGTAGCTTTTGTACTTGTTTAAACTTGTTTAATACCATAAAAACATGTCTTGGTTATTAAAAATCATTCCTAACCGTGTAAAAATCATAAAAATGGTCCATAAACATGTTTTGATCATAAACACGGTAAGGAACCTGTTTTGATAGTTTTTTTTGGCCATAAACACGGATTAAAGGGTTGAAACGGCATTTTTACGATTCAAAAGTTCGTTTTTGTGCACTAGCCGAAACCCTAAGTTAAGGGCTGTTATGTTGATGAAATATTGCTTGGTTTGTGATATAGGACTTGTACCTAGCTTTTTGAAGAACCGGTGGAAATATTAGAGGGAAAAATATTAGAGGGAAAAATAAAACAATTAAGACACAACAAAATCTCTCTAGTAAAAGTTCGGTGGAACTCAGAAAGGGGACCCAAATTCACGTGGGAGCGGAAATCCGAATTCAAAAAGAAATACCCGCACCTATTTCCAAACAAAGACACAGTTGAATAATCAAATTTCGGGGACGAAATTTTCTAACGGGGGAGAATGTGACATTTGAGCCAAAACAAGGTACACCTTAGTACGTATTTACCGATTAAGCAAACAAACGCCTTTTTGCGTAACAAACGAACGATTAACCGAACGGGTCAGGTTATGACCCAGATATCTCGGGGGGGCATCTATAAGTGATATACGACCTATACAAGCTAAAATATTAGTAATATGGCCTTAGTTTGATAGCAAACAAGTTAAACAAAAATATGCTCGTTTAACTACCCGCTATAGATTTAAACGCGAAAGATAGTTACAAACCAAGCATTGTATCATCCGTTAAGCCGAAAAAGACTTACCAAACACTTAATTGAAATGTTTTAAGCGATCCGTGAAAATATTTTTGATTTTTACAAACATATAGTATGTTTTTATAATTTTACACAAAACTAGCCGAAAAACACTTGTTTTCCGCGTTATTTAATGCACCCGATAAGTTTTTCGCATTAAAAACCGAACCCAAATTAAATTTGGACCGGGCTTTTCGTATTTGGGCTTGAGAAATCAGAAACTTGGGCCAAAATGGGCCAAGGTGGGCCATGTGGATCCCGATCGCAAACAACAGCCCCCCCCTGGTTCTTTCACATATAAACTAGATCCAAGACATTTTCAACATCATTTTCTTGAAAACTCTGGACAAAAGTTCTGCTCCAACCAGAAAACCTTCAAACCCTAAGGTAAGGAGCTTAAATAAGTAGCTTTTGTACTTGTTATAAGTAGCTTCGTATTTGGGCTTGAGAAATCAGAAACTTAGGCCAAATGGGCCCAAAGTGGGCCATGTGGATCCCGATCGCAAACAGCAGCCACCCCCCCCTTTTGGTTCTTTCACATATAAACTAGATCCAAGACATTTTCAACATCATTTTCTGGAAAACTCTGGACAAAAGTTCTGCTCCAGCCAGAAAACCTTCAAACCCTAAGGTAAGGAGCTTAAATAAGTAGCTTTTGTACTTGTTTAAACTTGTTTAATACCATAAAAACATGTCTTGGTTATTAAAAATCATTCCTAACCGTGTAAAAATCCTAAAAATGGTCCATAAAAATTTTTTGATCATAAACACGGTAAGGAACCTGTTTTGATAGTTTTTTTTTTGCCATAAACACGGATTAAAGGGTTGAAACGGCATTTTTTACGGTTCAAAAGTTCGTTTTTGCACACTAGCTGAAACCCTAAGTTAAAGGCTGTTATGTTGATGAAATATTGCTTGGTTTGTGATATAGGACTTGTACCTAGCTTTCTTAGAAGCACAAAAACCTGAAAACTTGATTAAAAAGTCGGAAACAAGCCAAACCCGCTAAGGTAATGCCGAAACACTCGCTTACGGGCTATTTAGGTTAAGGTTGTGATGTACATATTGTTAGGACTTGAAATTTTTCAGGGACATAAGGGACCATGTCAATGATTCCCTATTCAAATTTGGTAATTTTCGACCATCCGAGAATATTTGGCGAATTTATTACCGAATTGGGACGTTTATTTGGGAAAAATAGCTAAAATACTTCAAAAATTATGAAAATTTTCTGGGAACTCATATTTGATGTATTTCGATCACATATGAATTTTGGGATCATTTGTAGAAGTTTAAAGGTGTTTTGTTTATTTGCGTTTGTGTGAATTTTTATAGCCGAATTTGGGCCGAAAAGAATATCGCACGAGCTTTTTACATTCTAGAATTGATACATGTTGATTTGGGACATGATTTGAGCATTCAGGAATTTTTGTGGAATTTTTGGAAATTGTTTGGGGTAAACGGACGATTTTCAGGCGAAATATAGCTGATAAAATGAATTTTTATAAATTAATAAATCAGTAAATAAATTCCAGAAATATTTTTATAAAAATATACATATTTTAATTGATAAGTGGTTAAATTTCATAATTTAATGATTAACGGTTAATTAATTATGCTAATTTGAATATTAAATAAATTCAGTTTTTATAAAAACCGGCAAGTTTGCGACTAGCGAATCTGCGGGAATATCAAAACACCAAGAGTGATCAAAAATCATATTTTTGGACTAATTATGTAAAAACGAAATTTTCTATGAAAAACCTGGACAATCCGGGTGGATAGTGCGCGTTTCTTCTTAAATCAAACTGAATAAACGGAAACGGGCCCCGTGGCTAATCCGGGACCCCAGTATGTGATCTTTCTTTATAACTTAATCATTTTATTAACCAGTACATTTACCCAAGCTTATTTTCCCATAACTGTTTTCTGAACGCGTAAACGAACAACTTGGCCCAGCTAGGGAAACGGGAATCTGAGCCAAGTTCGGTTTTGAGTATTAGACATTGAACAACATCACAACCTAAGCCTATTGCCACTTTCTGGGCGTACCAGCTACACCCAGATTAGTTATACAGCCCAGTTTAGTATTGAGATTATAATAATACTAAAATATTAATATTATTATAATGTTGATTATAGGAACTACTGATAGCGGACCGAACAACCACGAGCTGATACAGTACTGAATATCTACAAATCCGTGAGTTTCATGACCCCACTTTTAAACTGTTTTACGAACTTTTGGGGTGAAAAGCATGTTTGCTTATATATATATACTTATCTGAAACATGTGATGATGTGAATTATCTAAGTGCTAACACAAAAGTCCCCACGATCACAGTGATTAACTTCGAGCCGGTGGCTTGTGAATAGTACTATTGGTTTGACAAACCCAGGCGTGGCCAGCACGGTTGCTGAGACATTATCCCGTTTACCACATGTCCATATATTTTTACGAACCAGCTATGTAGTGTTAGACATAGCTACCGGGGCATGTTGTGGGCGAAAAGGGGCCACAGTGGTTGATTGAGCGTGGGAAATGGAGGCACGCAGCACGAACAGTCCAGGCTTCACTGTAGCTTAGCATAAATTACATCACATACATCATTTACACACATACATACTTATTTTATGATTACAAGTGTTGACTTGTGAATACTCATTACTGTTTTCTTGAAACTCGTGAAACTCACAAACTCTAGTAGTTGACCCGTTTTAAACTGCTTTTCAGGTGTACCTAAATTGGAATGATTGGGTGATCTGTTATTTTCCCAAGATGTGCGGTTGATGCTATGTGAATAGAGGCAAGGGTGCTAGTAGTAAGAACGTTTAGTTAACGAACTAGTTTTGTTTGTACCACCTAGATTGTAAAACAATGATAGAACAAAGAAATGTAATATATTGTAAATTAGTTTGTAATGTTTCTTTATAAACAATATGTTGATACCAGAGGTTTCTGTTACATTCCCGTTTTACGCTTCCGCATTGTGCTAGTCGGGGTGTGACATCTACACAGGATCATAACCGAGTTTAACCGACCACTCTTGGTTTTATTTATTTATTATTATTATTATATTTTTTTCTTTTTAAAGTATTAGAACAAGTGACCCGTTACCCAAATATTTCTTCCAACTTTCACCTAATAAGATAGATCAGGTCGATTGCCGGTATTGTTATCCACTTAAACCATGCCCCTAATACTTACCGAGGCAAATAAGGCGTGACAATTTCATTAGTTTGTAAGTCTAAGCGGGACCCACACTTGAAAGCCCTGCCGCCACTTCACCATGTTCCATTATGGTTTTACCGGACCAGATCACCCCCAATTTGACTTAAACCTATTGCCACATGATCAAAACATTTTCGACGCAAAACCAATAAACTCTAGCTTGGTCCTTGATCGACCGACAGTAGTTTCCTTCATGGTGGTTTTTATTTGAATAATTTTTTTTCTGCCTTTTGGCTTTTTGCATTGCCTTTTGGCTTTTTGCTTTTTTTTTTTTTGTTTTTGAAAAGTCCACCATGTTGGACATTATTACACACTACATCAAGGCTCAGGTCTGCGCCACCGCGCAACAAAGGGCCGAGCAAAACTGTCTTCTGCTATTTGCAGGAATAGATACGTATACATAAGATTATACATATAAGTACGTATACAAAAATTAGGTTTTTATATAAAGGTGATCATATGACTCGAGGCTTGAGTATAACCCGGATTTTCATTCCAGTCCTGTTAGGGGCTTAGTTAAACAAACAAAACTCTAAGATATTTCCCACTAAAGTCAGGCCATTTAAAAGGTTCAATTAAGTCAACAACCAAACCGCCCTTTCATTCTCAAAGGCTGAGCCTACCAGCACATCGATTACTGAGTCTAAACTGTTCGGTTGCCATACATTACGTGCGGGTCTAATGGGCACTTTTCTTATTTTATTATATATATATATTTTTGAAAACACCAAGAAGTTATAAAATAACCACTACTCTATAATAATATCATTTCTTGTTTAACGCAGAGAAAACATGTTTCAAGGGACAATTTTTTTTTCAAATTTTTCAATTTTTTTTTTAAAATTTTTCTACAACTAAGTAAAATAAATCCCATCCCCACACTTAGAACAAAATCATCCTCGATGAGAAAAAGGAAAAGAAATAAAATAAAATAAAAATTAAAACAAAAATAAAAAATTAATATGCAAGGATAAAACAAAGAATGGGTTACTCCCCTGGTTTGTGTGCAAAATCTTCAGGAGCTGAGTAGTAAACAAGTGACCGTATAGCATTTCATTCACGGCCGCAACCTCGGGAGAACCTGTTCCAAAATGCCATCGTAGCTACCATGCGCATAATATAACCTGCAAAAACTCAAAATCGCTCGCATGTAGCTGCGTACAAAACAAAAACATAAAAACATATTTTTGTGTGTGTGTTTTTTTTTCAATAATAGAACACCCCTTAAATCGACCGACTCGAATGGAGATTGAGTACGAGCGGTTTCATCTTGGAACATCCTGAAATAGACAAAACAAATAAAACAGATAGCACAAACATATAACAAAAATTCAAACTCTACAACTCGGGCAGTCTCCCGAGTGGTGCATCCATCACGTCTACGTCTTAGAGAGCGAGTCGAGGTAGAATACCTCGACCGTCTGATCAGTCACCCCCGGCTCACCAATGTAGTGCTTCAGTCTATGACCGTTCACCTTAAACTTCCCCGCCTCTATCTTCTATCTCAATCGTGCCATACGAGAAAACCTCAGTGACCGTGAACGGTCCCGACCATCGGGATCTCAACTTTCTCGGGAATTACCTCAACCGGGAATTATACAATAAGACCAAATCCCTACACTTGAACTGCTTGTTGCCCTTCAACTTTCTATCATGCAGTTCCTTCGTCCTCTCCTTATACCTGAACGACTGGGCGTAGGCGTGATCTCTCAGCTCCTCTAACTCGGGCAACTGGTGAAGCCGAGTGGCCTCCGCAGCGGACATATCAAGATTGACCCTCTGTAGGGCCCACGACGCATGGTGCTCTAACTTAACAGGCAGGTGGCAGGCCTTCCCATAAATCATCCGAAACGGTGTGGAACCGGTCGGAGTTTTGTAGGCTGTATGGAAGGCCCACAACAAATCATCCAACTTGTCGGACCAATCCCGACGATTCGAATCGACCGTTTTCTCAAGAATACGTATTATCCCCCGATTACTCACTTCTACCTGCCCACTAGTCTGTGGGTGGTAGGCAGTTGCAAGCAGATGGGTGACCCCATAGCGTCGCAACGCCTTCTCCATCTGTGCATTGCAGAAGTGAGTACCTCTATCACTGATCAATGCCTTCGGGACACCAAAATGAGCAAAAAGGCTCTTGAGAAAACGGAGTACCTTGAGCATCATTAGTGGGTAAGGCCTTGGCCTCAACCCACTTCGAGACATAATCAATCGCCACGAGTATGTACTTTTTCCCACGCGATGATGGAAACGGTCCCATGAAATCAATGCCCCAAACATCGAAAACCTCGCAAACCTGAATAGCATTTTGGGGCATTTCATTTCGCGATGAAATGTTGCCAACATGCTGGCAACGATCACAACTCCTCACAAACGCGTGCGCATCCTTAAAAATCGAAGGCCAATAAAAACCGCAATCAAATACTTTCTTCGCTGTCAAACTCGCACCGTGGTGACCTCCTGTCGGTCCAACATGGCAATGGCTCAAAATCTGCCATCACTCCTTAACGTCAACACACCTCCCGATCAACTGGTCAGCACCTATACGAAAGAGATACGGGTCGTCCCACAGGTAAAACTTAACATCAGCAAAGAATTTCTTCTTTTGCTAGTAAGACATCTTTGGGTAGTACCCGTCGGCAAGATAGTTCGCGAAGTCGGCGAACCATGGCAAACCCTCATCCTGAGCTGAAACAAACATGAGACTCTCTGTCGGAAAGTGGTCATTAATCCTGACCCCTGGCTCTCCTAACTCAGCCCCCTTAAGACGTGAAAGATGATCGGCCGCCACATTCCCGGCCCCTTTTATCACGGATTTTCTCTTGAAGCAGCAGGATCCATCGGATAAGGCGTAGCTTAGCATCCAGTATGCTAAAGAGATAACGAATGGCAGAATGATCCGTGTACACAATCGTCTTGGACAGAACAAGATAGGACCTGAATTTATCGAATGCAAACACCACAGCTAAAAGCTCTTTCTCGGTGGTGGTGTAACTCTCCTGTGCACCATTCAAGGTCCGGCTAGCATAGTAAATCGGATGGAAGTGCTTATCCTTCCGCTGTCCAAGAACCGCTCCAACTGCGAAGTCGCTCATGTCACACATCAACTCAAAGGGCAGCGACCAGTCGGGAGCAATCATGATCGGGGCGTTAACGAGTTTGTCTTTTAAAAGATCAAATGCCTCGATACACTACCCAGAAAACACAAATGGGGCATCCTTCTCCAGAAATTTGGTCACGGGTCTCGCGATTTTAGAAAAGTCTTTAATGAACCGGCGATAGAACCCAGCGTGACCCAAGAAACTCCGGATGGATCTCACCGAAGTGGGCGGAGGAAGATTAGAAATGGTCTCGACCTTCGCTCGGTCGACCTCTATCCCCGCACTCGAAATACGATGCCCCAAAACAATACCCTCGCGTACCATGAAGTGACACTTCTCCCAGTTAAGGACTAGGTTGGTGTCAACGCATCGGGCCAACATCCTCTCAAGGTTGGAGAGACAATGATCAAAAGAACTCCCAAACACCGAAAAATCGTCCATGAACACCTCTATGGAGTCCTTGATCATGTCATGAAATATAGCCACCATGCATCTCTGAAATGTGGCTGGAGCATTACACAGTCCGAACGGCATTCGTCTATAGGTAAACGTGCCGTATGGGCAGGTAAACGTGGTTTTCTCCTGGTCATCGGAAGCAATCAAAATCTAAAAGTACCCGGAGAAACCATCCAAGAAGCAGTAGTACTGCTGACCTGCCAAATGCTCCAGCATCTGATCAATGAAAGGTAAAGGAAAGTGGTCTTTCCTCGTGGCATCATTCAGTCTGCGGTAATCAATGCAGACTCTCCAACCGGTCACAGTCCTAGTGGGAATGAGCTCGTTCCTCTCATTGGTGACGACAGTCATGCCACCCTTTTTAGGAACCACTTGGACTGGAGTAACCCACGAACTATCAGAAATGGGAAAAATGATCCCCGCATCAAGGATTTTGATAATCTCCTTCTTCACGACCTCCTGCATCTTTGGATTGAGCCGCCGCTGTGGCTGAACGACAGTCCTGAAATTATCCTCCATGAGGATTTTATGTGTGCAAAACGAAGGGTTAATACCCTTGATGTCGATAATCTTCCATGCAATGGCCTCCTTGTGCTCTCGAAGCACCCTCAACAATCTCTCTCTCTCGACCTCCGTCAAAGCAGATGCAATAATAACCGGAAACTTCCTCTCCTCGTCCAAAAACGCGTACTTCAAATGGGCAGGCAAATCCTTAAGCTCTAAGGAAGGAGGGGGGCTCTCGACGGAAGGTCGGTCCATCGGATCATCTCGTATCCCAGCAGACACTTCAGACTCAGGGGAATGTGACTCGGTGTCGTCTTCCATTGACTGATCGGTCGTGGCAACCATCTCAATCTCCGAATGTCCCTATCGAGAATCTGAGTGTCGGAGGCAGATCCTCCACATATCTCGCTGAAAAACTCCCCAACATGCTCCATGATGGTATCGATAGAGTACAAGGAGTCATCAGCAGACTTGAGGTGTTTAAGTGACTGTCGAACGTCAAAGGTGGCGTTCTCATCCCTAACTCTCAAAATCAACTTACCCTCGAAGACGTCGATCAATGCCTGTGCAAGGAATGGTCGGCCAAGAATAAGCGGTACACTATCATCATCGTTCATGTCCAGAATGACAAAGTCCACCGGGAAAATGAACTTGTCGACACGAACAAGCATGTTCTCTAACACCCCTCGAGGGTATTTCACAGAACGATCAGCAAGCTGGATACTCATCCTGGTACGCCTACGTTCACCTAAGCCCAGCTTGCGATACACGGAATACGGCATGAGATTAATGCTGGCACCAAGATCAGCCAGCTCATGAATAACCGTATCATCACTCAAGATGCAGGGAATCGTGAAACTCCCTGGATCGGCCATCTTCTCTGGTAACTTCCTCTGAAAAACAGCAAAACAACTAGCACTCAAAGGGATGGAAGCTACCTCATCCAACTTCTCCTTATTCGATAGAATATCCTTAAGGAACTTCGCTTGTTTAGGCACCTGAGCCAATGCCTCAAGGAATGGAATATTAAAGTGAAGCTGCTTCAAAAGATCAAGAAATTTAGAATTCTGCTCCTCATCTCTATCTCTGCGGAGTCTCCCGGGGTATGGCACTCTAGGTTTGTAGACTCTCGGTGGCCCGCTCGGTAGCTGCTGTCTCTCGGCCTGTACTAAACTCCCTGGGCTGCTCCTCTGATGCACCTGGGCCGGCGGAGACTCCATCTGAATCTCCTCATCCACCTTCTCCTCTACAACTACTGCAGGCTCCTCGACTACTCTCCCTCTAGACATCTCTTGAATCACGGGCTCATCGTGTCCCTGCACCGCTCCTCGTTGTCACAGCTTTCGCGAATCCCTTCGGGTTCTGCTCGGTGTTACTCGGTAGCGTACCCTGCGGCCTCTCGTTCAATCGACTGGCTGTCTCCCCCATCTGCCGCTTGAGACTCTGAATCGACGCTCCCTGATTCCTCATGAACTGCTCATGCTCGCGAAAATTCTCTTGCGTCTCCTTGTGTTGGGAATCCTCACGCGTCATAAGCTGTGACAACATCTGCGTCTGCTGTGCCATCATGTCCTCCAAAGTGGGCTTCTTCTCCCCACTGCTCGCTCCCTCATTGGCATCCTGGAATAAACTCTGACGCTGCTGAAAACCGGACTGATTACCGCCCCTCCAGTTGGAATGCTGGTTGCCTCTCCATCCCGAATTATAAGAATTGAAAGAATTTGGATTTCGGTTTGGATTTCCTATAAAGTCTATGGCCTCCTCATGCGAACTGACTGGGCACTGAACGGTATCGTGCCCTCCTCTGCATATCTCGCGCAGCTTCCTCTTCGTCTGCAAGTCCTTCATAATCTGCGCTAACGCCTCTACCTAGGCCGTAAGTGCGGTGGTCGTGTCCACCGAATGCATGCCGCGTGATATGGAGTCGACGGTCTTACCACCCTTGGCGGGTGGTCGCTGGTAACCACTCATAGCTAACCCGTTAAACAAAGCGATGCACTCATCCTAGTCCTTCGTCGTCAGCAAATTTCCTCCCGCCGTCATGTCAAGCATGTTCTGTTCACGTATGTCACTCCATTATAAAACTTCTCTACAACCGCCCAATCTTACAAGCCGTGGTTCGGGCATAACGCTAACAGATTCTTAAAACGCTCCCATGCCTTGTAGAAACTCTCGGTGTCCCTCCATCTGAAGAGAATGAATCTGATTATGTAGACGAGCGGCCTTAGACGGAGGATCGTATTTCTCAAGAAATTGGGTCTGCATGGCAGCCCAAGTAGCTATGGAGCCCTGCGGGAGGGACTTGAGCCATAGACTCGCTTTACTGATGAGAGAGAAAGGAAAAACGTGGAGTTTCACGGCGTCTTCGGATACGCCGGCAGATGGAAAGTGTCGCAGATACGCGCGATACCAGTGAGATGATGATCCGGGTTTTCGTGAAGTAACCCGTGGAACTGAGCAGAATGAGAAATGGTATTCAGAATGTTCGACGGAATCTGCCAGTTCGCGTTAACTCCAATGGCGAGTGGTGCGATGCTGGATCTCGCGCCAGCATTGGCCAGACAGGCCTGGTCCGCAACTGTCCTCCTCGGTGGTGGATTGTCACCCATGATCCTATCCCTATCGACGAAATCGGAAGATGTAGGAGATGAGGATAACCTGCCAACAGATGATGAAGTGGATGATGGTGAAACGGTGCGACGTGTCTCACGAAACTCTCTCTCAGGCTCGGGAAATGCTTCAGTGTCAGGTGGTTCACAAGATTGAGTATGTCGCATACAACTATACAAATCAATAAAAGAAGCCAAACTATCCTAATAAATAAACAAAACAAAAAATAATTACAAGTAGCACAAAAGGTAAGTCCTAACTCGGATTGCTCTCAAAACGCCTAAAACCGTGTCCCCGGCAAGAACGCCAAAAACATGGTGTGCGTCAGATATGTCTAAAATAATGACCCTCACAACTAAGCTTTAATTATAAAACGAAAATCCTAAAACCAAACACAACCGGCAAGGGTTCTGATCGCAAGTAGTATAGACCTAGGAAGTCCGAGTATCGAACACGTGGACACGTAAGACGCTAACGATCACTAACCCTAGACACGACCTACCTAAGAATATTATTTAATTGATTTTTTATTTCTTTTAACTTAACTTAACTAACCTGACTGACTGACAAAAGTTACTTAAAATAGAAAACTTAATGACAAACTAACTGTGTTAACTTCTGATAAAGAAAAACGTCTACCTAGGTCTGAATCAAACTGTATGCCTAACAAGCTAATGGATTGAAAGATATCAAGACATCGGTTCATAAAGATGACACGACTAAGGATCGCTTGGGCTCACTGGATTACCTCTCGGTCTCACTCAACAAGCCTAAATTACTCAAAATCGACTAAAACGACCAAACCGGGAAACAATTGCTAACGTATTCTAATGTTGACTCACCTCTCGGTCTCACAAACACTTGACCCTAATGGCAATGAATACTACACAACCAAGGATAGAGGAACAATTCAACTTACACCAAAATAGATCAACTAGTCGCTCAAAACACCTAAACCTGACAAGAAACGAACTCGCTCTCGCGCAATTCTTATTCTAGCATGCAAAGATAATGAGACGACCTACTTCATATCACCTCTCGGTCTCTAAGAAGGTGCCTAACCGTTGTACTTTAACCTCAAATTCACGCAACAAAACCCTACGGTTGTACCTACCGCAAACAAACCCTAAACACAAAGTCTAGAATCAAACAATGCACCGATCAATCAACACAAAACTAATTAACCGACACAAGGGGTTTAAGCAATGAATGATCAAAATTTCCAGCCCTTAAACACAACCTATTCCATGTCTAAATCAAAATTTACAATAACAATTAACATCTATCAATCAAACAATCCAACAAGCTCATCAAACACTAACAATTATCATCATTCCTAGGTAGAACTAACAAGTTTAGCCTAGCATGATATTTGGACAGCCACGAATAATCATTAAAAGCATCATAAAACTCATACCAATCATCTTAACAATTTTCCAATAATCAATTCTAATCATAAACAATTCAATCTCTCAAGTAATTGCAAAAAAATTCAACAATTAAGCAAGAATATCAAAGTGTATGAACAACGTGTAAAAGAAAGGATATGGAGTGAATATGGGCTGCTCCCGGCTGATGTAGATTGATGAAAAACATCCCCGAGGCTTGTGCATGTGTCCTTCTTCCTTCCCTAACCGCCAAACCTTCAAACCCTAGCCAACCAACCTTTTTTTCTTTTTTTTTCTCCTACTCACTCTTCTGATCGGACCTGAGGGCTGCCCTAGGGTTTTTATTTTTTTTTTTATATTCTAATTAGTGTAAGTAATGGGCTTGTATAACATGTAATCGGTCCGGGCTTTGAGCTTAGTCTTGAAATCGTATGCGTAAAAGGCTCGTAAACTGCTCAAGAAGCACGGATTGCAATATTTGGTGGGTTTGAAGGCTAGGAATCAGCCGGCGAAGTGCTTAATATTCAAGGACGAAAACTCCGGGTTTTATTGCCTTTATTCTTCCGTTCTTATTTATTGTCGCCATGATTTCGTCTATTATTGTTTTGTTTGTTTTTGAGATGCTAGGCTAACGTTATAGACTGCCTAGGCTTATGATGAACCTACTTTGACGTTTTGTTTTGATTTGGGATTTATTTGCGTTATGGTTTTTGTGGTTTAGTAAAATGTTTACTTGTATTAAATTGATGCGTATGGATATTTAGGATTGTTTGATTAATTGTTATTATTCCATAGTTGCCTTGATTATTGTTTGTCATTATGATAGGTTGCTTTTTAGGTCAATTACTTTGTGTTTTTGATTATTTTGTGATTGATTTCGAATAAGATCATAGGAATAATTTTATTTAATCAAATAAACCTAAGTGTGCTGCTAACCTAAATAGTTGTAAGGTGCTAGGTTATCGATAGATCTTTATTATTTGATCTTGCTAGATTTAGTTCTTCGTAATGTCTAGGTTTGATTATTTAATTATCGTCTATTGAATCAATTCGATATATTAAACTGCCTTTGATTTCCGCGCTGTAAGGTAGGATTTCGTATAAAGGAACAAAATTGTAAACAATTGGGTGACCGTAAGCGAACTTGATTTTTAATACTGGTGTGCGTTAAAACTTGTTAGAAATCCATAGGTTTCTCTTGAGAAGGGTCAGGGGTCATGTTCAGGTTTTCTTTTAAGTGTCTATTTTACGATCCCAGTCCATAACTAAATATTTCCCGAATCAATTAATTACTGAAATTTAGGGGAGTCTAGCCTAGGTAGTTTTCTCATCATCATCGTAATTTAAAAAATAAATTTTGCTTTTGTTTAAATTACTTGTTTTCTTAATTAGTTTTTAATTATAGTATTAAATTAGTATTTTAAATAAAAACCCCCCAAACAAATATAATTAATAAGTCGTGTTTTGTAGTCGAGTCTAATTAACTAATAAACGTAATTTAGGGAGTCTCGCGGGTTCGATATCCGGACTTACTTAGCTTTACTAGAGTCGATCGGTTCACTTTCTGGTTAGTAGTTTAGTCGAGTTTTAGAGAGTCTAGAGTATTACTTCGTGTTTATCTTTAGTTAATTTAGTTAATAAATATTAAACTACTTCAAGCACATCATAAAACTTCCTCTGACCCTCCTATAGTATCTCCTAGAACCTTAGCCCAAACCCTTAAAGACCTAGATGTGGCTAAGATTAAGATACATGTTTACAAGAAACCCAAACCCCGAGTCAAAACCAAAGCCAAACCAACCAAAACCCTTCTACACAACTCACCAGACCCCTCACCCGAACCTTCACCTAAAGACCAACCGATCTTCACATTCCTAGAAAACCTACCACCATCCACACCTCAAACTCAAACTCAAATCACAACACCACCTGAACAGCCAACCCAAACCGAACCCTTAACCACCTCACCATTTACTTCACCAATATTTAGTTCACCCATCCAATCCACAAGCATATGGAGCCAAACCGTTATATCTTCACCACCAACAAAACCACCATCAACAACCTTAGAACCCAAAGCCTACACACCCCTACTCTTAACACCATCCACCTCTACAACCTCACCACTACCTACCCAATCCATTACACTCCCATTCCAAACAACCTCACCACCCATCCTCTCCGACACTCCACCAACCACTATCTTCTCACCCAAGCCTATCACCAAGGGAAAGTCTTCGACACCTCTAGTGCTCGCTGATCATATCCTCGATAGGATCATCGCCCTAGAGGAATCTAATACTAAGAGGGCTGAGCGAGAGATTGTGCTTCTTGAGTATATCAAGAATCAAAAGAAGAAGGAGCGTGAGGATGCGATTGCTAATGCCAAGTTGGTGTCAAGGGTTCAAATCTTGGAGGAAAAAAAAGAGCTAAATGATGCTCTCATAGAAAGTCAACGACTCCTGATTAACACTCTTCAAAGTCGAATACAAAATCAACAAGAGTTGATGAATCGAGAAGTTTCATGGAATGCCAACTTGAGGGCTGAAAACTTGAGTGTGGCAAATAGAGTGGCAACTCTTGAAAGAAACCTACCTGCTGCCACCGTTCTTGAGGCTCAATTGTTCAAGAAGGTGGATGATGCTACTCGGACGTGGGATATAGAGAAGGAGGCCACCAATTTGAGGGTGTCGATGCTCGAGGTCCAGATAGCCTTATCTACATCTCTCGGTACGCTTATTTCAGAAAATGCTATGTTCCGTACCGAGATTGAGGCTATCAAATTGAAGATCGTGGCCCAAGAGCGCCTCAATGAGCTACAGTTGAAGACAAACGAGGAGTTGGTGAGAAAGTACAAGCTGCCTCTGACCTCATGGGTATGCGAGATGACGACTTTCATTAGTCTAGAGGACATACTTGATACTGTGTTCAGAAGTTGGAGAAGGTCAGGTGAGACTTCTCAGATGGGCGGTCAACAACCTACCGCAGGTCCTAGTGTGGCCTTGCGAGGAGATCGGATTGTGGCTTCTGAAGGCGAGGCAACTGTTGGTCACATTGTACAACAGGTTGGCCAAGCCGAAAGTGCTGTGGGTACCATCTTAGGTCCAAAACATACAGTACAACCTCAGGCCCAAGCTGGTGGTGATGAAGGTGGAGAAGATGGTGATGATGGGGAGGATACTGATAATGACGATGACGAGGAAGATGATGTAGATAAAAATGTCCACGATAGTTTTGACGAGGATGATGATGATGATGATGATGATGATGATGATGATAACAATGGTGGAGGTGACGGTGGAGACGGAGGGGCCAGTGCAGCAGGAGGTGGAGGTGGAGTTAAAACTCAATCACCTCCACACACTCAGGAACATGTTCAGGACCCTGCTGCACATGACTTTGCTAGCAAAGTCAAGGAAGACGACTCAAGGATCGATAGTATATCTAGCAAAGTCAAGGAAGACGACTCAAGGATCGATAGTATATATAATGAGTTGTTTCCTGCAGGTGATTTTGCAGGAATGTTGGATGCTTTTATTGAAGCCGGGAAAACTCTTGAAATGGTTCAACCACATGTGGCTGAGGAACCAAAAGAAGATAATTATATCAACTACTCGCCGAATCCAGACACTCCACCTGCTCAAGTTCAAGCATCTGCTGCACTAGATAGTGATCCCGTCAATGATCCAGCCGCCGACTTGACACACACATTACAGAAGAAGAAACGGAAGACTCACATTGTGTCAAGTCGTGCCAGTACCCGCTATCTCAACTACCCCTATCATGATGACTCTTTGATTGTGTATGCAAAATACAATCTGGGAAACAGTAGTTGGGCGATTAGAAGATACAGCGGAGATCTCATTTATCTAACCCATCACGAGCTAAAGTCGCTACCGGAGCTCGACATCAACTATCTGCTAAAAAGCTCTGGGCCGAGGTGAGTATGATGATTCGTTGGAAGGCTGGGTCACCACTCATCTACATCATCAATCGAGAGTCGGCTACAAGGACTTTGAAGTAAATAAGGGTCAGAAGTACAAGAACCCGAAAGAAATCGAACTAGCCACCGGAGAGCTGCGAACCATGTGGAGGTATAGGGCGCCAAAGGACTGTCACATCATTTATCATGGTGAGCCCTATATTCCTAACACTCTCTGAGACTTCATCGGTTGGGAATCTGATAACAAGACTGGTGAGGCCGTCATCCACTCCAGGAATATGCACGAGATTCGTGTGTTTAACGAGCACGAGCTAATGGGATTGCACATGGAAGACGTCTTAAAGCTCTACAACTCACCGTTGGGGACGGTCGAGGATCTTGGTCGTCAGAACACCGACCGAATAGTTGAAGCCTTCAACAAGTTCGTCAGAAGACTTGTTGAACTTCCACTATCCGAGGATGAATGCTTGGTGTACGACACCGACGGGTTCCAATACTAAAGACTAGAGGGAGATTGTTAGGTCCAGTTTTGTTTATTAGTCTTTTGTATTGGTGTGTTTATGTATTTGGGCCTATTGGTCATTTTGTATGTATTGGGTAATGGTCCATTATAAACAAGCCCATTAGGCATATGATATGACATATTTTGCATGCATGCTTCCCTATAAATAGGAAGCATGCCATGAGAGAAAAGAATCCTTTTGCTAAAGTCCATCTTACTTTCTCTTGTTATCTCTCTCTCTCTCTCACTCTCACCTCTCCATCTGAAAATAACACTTAAGATCCGCGACCAAAGGTGATTCGGTGTGATATTCCACTAACACCGGGTTTGGTTGATCCAAGAATAGTTGTTAGATCCACCCGCGTTGGGACCTACCGTATATGAATGTGTACATGCATGTATGTATGTATGTATGTATGTATGTATGTATGTATGTATGTATGTATGTATGTATGTATGTATGTATGTATGTATGTATGTATGTATGTATGTATGTATGTATGTATGTATGTATGTATGTATAACACCTGAGTTCATTGGTTATAATATGATAGGTGTCATTGTGGATTAACCTTATCAGGCCATTAAGATTTAAATCCACAACTCTTATGAGGTTTTTCTAATTTTAAAAAACATCATGAACTCTAGACATTTTCGCATGGATCATCACCCTCACTCTTTCACGTCCGCAATTGTCTACCATGTTGGAGTTTTTGGGAGTCGACATAATCGGTTACAAGTTCTAATGTTCAAGTAGACCATATTGTTTATGTGAACTCGAAATACATTTTCTATAATCGTTTTTGGAAGAATAAACATTTAACCCCATAAGTTCATGATATTATTATTCAGTTATATGGTTACATATCAAACGAATTTTGGCTTAACGGTACCAATGATTAAGGGTTAAAGTCCATCATTGTTAAAAAAATGTATAATAATATAGAAGTAAAGTTAGATTTTCGTTAAAAAGAAAAAAGTGAAGTATCATACATGAAATATTCATCATCATCATCGGCATGGACTTTAGTTATGTTAGGTCCCGTTTTGTATGTATAAGTCTTTTGTATTAGTTTGATTTTGTATTTCATCTTATGAGCCACATTGTATGTTTGGGCCCAAAGTCTATTGTAAAAAGCCCATTGGGCCGTTGGAAATAAAATGAAGCTTCTCATGCATGCTTCCTATAAAAGGGGAAGCATGTCATGAGAAACACACTCTTGAACCTTTGAAACCTTGTGCAAATTCTCTTACTTTCTTTCTTGTTCTATCTCTCACTCTATCACTTCCCTTACCCGAAAATAAACAACTCAAGATCCGAGACCAAAAGGTTACTTTGTGTGATTTCCGCTAGCACCAAGTTTGGTTGATCCAAGACACGTTGTCAGATCTACCCATGTTGGGACCTACAAGTTAAGCTTATAATCTCTTGAAAATTTACATAAGCGCAGTTTGTAAAGAAACATTAAAGAAACACCAATTCTGCACTTGCTCCTTTCATAGTGCTATTTGTTGGAAGATTAAGCAAAGTGTATGTGAATGAATGTCTCTAAAATGAAGTGGTGAAACTTTGTCCCACATCGGTTGGGGAACAAAAGTGAGAATGGTTTATAAGGTGCCATTCTCACTGCACATTTGAAATTTTGTGATGTGTTTTACTACAACTCCTACCCGCACGCAAGGGGGTTTAAATTTGGGTTCCCGGACAAAAAATCTATCGAACTCGTGCGTGCCCGCACGTCCCGTGGACACGAATATTGAGATTTTCAAATCATAACAGCTGGTCAATGGATGTTAATGATCATTAATAATTATTCGGTTACTGTAAATAGTCATTATAATTTTGTTATTGATTGATCAGTTACGTATTCTGCACTAATGACCGTTATTGCACTTTAATGGGTCATTATTGAGTTGTTACGATCTTGTGGTTATAAAACCGGATCATATGCAGAAGTTTAAGACACACCGAAAACACATAGCTCTCTCTTCTCACTGCAGCATTATTCTTGATTTCGTTTCAGGCAAGTCGTCAACTCCGGCAGCACACTACGGCTGTTACGAACCGGTGTACCCTTGGAACAGACCGCGAATCTGTTTAAAGGAATTGTGTCAAACATAAGCCCGGTTCAATCTTTTACGTTTATTATTTCTGGTTTATTGTTACAGGTTTAATACATGATTACCAACAAACTTAAACAGATTACTAATTATTTTTCTTGATTCCGTTCTTTTCAGAATGTCCCAGTCCATGAACACTGCCGTTTCCGCCATCGTCACTTCCGCTGTTGCTGTCACAGCAAATGTGGTTGCACCACTGCCTAATGCAGTCGTGTCTCATGCTGAGAAATCGGAAAAATTCACCTGTGTGAATTTCAAACAGTGGCAGCAAAAGATGTTCTTTTATCTGACCACGTTGAGCCTTGCGAGGTTCTTGACTGAAACCGTTCCCCATGTTGATGAAGGGGAAATGGATGCTCATTCGGTGAGCGTGGTTCAGGCTTGGAATCATTCGGATTTCTTGTGCCGGAATTATATTTTGAATGGTATGGTGGATGTGTTGTACAATGTGTATTGCAAGGCCAAGACTGCCAAAGAATTATGGGAGTCGTTGGACCGCAAATACAAAACCGAAGATGTCGGTGCTAAGAAATTCGTGGTGGCTAAGTTTTTGGACTTTAAAATGATAGACTCAAAAACTGTCATGAGCCAAGTCCAAGAGTTGCAAGTTATTCTTCATGATGTTCATGCGGAAGGAATGTCCCTTAGCGAGACATTCCAAGTTGCGGCTATGATTGAAAAACTACCACCAAGTTGGGTTGATTTCAAGAACTATCTCAAGCATAAGCAAAAGGAGATGACCCTTGAATATCTTGTCGTTCGTCTTCGTATTGAAGAAGATAACAAAATTGCTCTAAAAAGGATTAATGGTCCTGGAATGGCAAAGGCCAATGTTGTTGAACATGGTCAATCTTCAAAGGTTAATAAAAATGGTGGAAAGAAATTTCATGGGAAAGGATCCAACCTTGGTCCTAAGGGGAGAATTGGGAAGAAGAAGAAGTTCCAAGGAACGTGCTATAATTGTGGAAAGCAAGGCCATAGGGCCAATGAATGCAAGCTTCCAAAGAATGAAAATGCTCGACAAGTGAATATGGTTCGTGAGGTTGAAAACCTTGTTGCTATGGTCACGGACCTCTCGATTATGGTCACCGAAGTTAACTGGGTTGGGCAAGATAACAAGGATTGGTGGGTTGATACGGGGGCTACCCGTTATGTGTGTTTTGACAAAAGCCTCTTTAGCACTTTCAAAGAGGTGACAAATGGAGAGAAGGTTTTCATGGGAAACTCCCCCACGGCTGAAGTCAAAGGCAAGGGGAATGTGATCTTGAAGATGACTTCGGGAAAGGAACTTACTTTGTCCAATGTGTTGTATGTTCCTGAAATTCGTAAGAACCTTGTGTCGGGGTGGCAGTTGAACAAGTTTGGTTTCAAAATGGTTATTGAGTCGGATAAGGTCGTGTTGACCAAGAATGGTGTGTATGTTGGTAAGGGATATGCCCTTAATGGTATGTTTAAACTAAATGTAACCGTTTTTAATGGAATGAATGAGAACACTACTAATTCTGCTTACTTACTTGAGTCTTCTAATGTTTGGCATGGTGGACTAGGTCATGTTAACTTTAATTCCATTTGACGTATGATTAAACTTAATTGTATACCCACATTCGATATTGACTCAAATAATAAATGTGAAACTTGTGTCGAAGCAAAACAAACAAGATCATCATTTAAAAAGATTAAACGATTCACCGAACCCCTCGAGATGATCCACACCAATATGTGTGATCTAAAAGCAATTCCTACTCATGGTGGGAGTAAGTACTTCATCACGTTTATTAATGATAGTACAAGGTATTGCTATGTGTACTTACTTAAGAGTAAGGATGAGGCTATTGATAAGTTTATCTTGTTCATGGCCGAAGTTGAGAATCAACTAAATCAGAAAATCAAAAGAGTAAGGAGTGACCGAGGAGGTGAATATGTTTCGCCTTTTGTTTATGTGTGTGAAAAGGATGGAATCATACATGAACTCACGCCTCCTTACTCCCCTCAATCAAATGGCATAGTGGAACGGAAGAACCGCACTTTGAAAGAAATGATGAATGCCATGATGATAAGTTCTGGTGTAAGCCAAGACATGTGGAGGAGGGAAGCAATCTTATCGGCGAATTATGTCTTAAACATGATACCCGATAAGAAGAAAGATGTAACTCCATATGAATTATGGACGGGAAATAAACCATCATATAAATACTTGCGAGTATGGGAGTGCCAAGCCAAGGTAGTAGTAACACCACCGAAACGGCTACTAATAGGACCCAAAACAGTGGATTGTATATTTATAGGATATATTCGTCCTGGTGGTGCATTTCGTTTTATTGTGCATGATTCCAAGAACCCTGGAATAAACAAAGGCACCATACTAGAATCCAAGGATACATCATGGTTTGAACATATGTTCCCATGCTTGGATAAAGGAAAACCGAGTTCTTCTAGATCAGTTGAGGAAATTGTTCTAGAAAACGAGGGTGCAAGAGATGAACCTCGAGAACAATCTGAGATAGAGGAAGTCGAAATTAGAAAGAGTAAACGGCAAAGGACTGAAAAATCCTTCTGCTCTGACTTCCCTACCTACATGGTAGAAGAGGAACCCCAAACGTACCAACAAGCGGTGAGTTCCTCAGAAGACCTCAGTAGAGGGAGGCCATCAAAGGTGAGATAGATTCTATCTTACAAAATCATACTTGGGAACTAGTGGATCTTCCTCAAGGATGTAAACCACTAGGATATCGATGGATCTTCAAGAAGAAGATGAAACCAGATGGCACCATCGATAAGTACAAGGAAAGGTTGGTGATCAACGGATATAAACAACAAGAAGGTTTAGATTACTTTGATACATATTCGCCAGTTACGCGAATAACCTCCATTAGGTTAGTCCTTGCCATCACCACCATTAGAAATCTGGAAGTTCACCAAATGGATGTGAAAACAGCTTTCTTGAATGAAAATCTGGAGGAAGAGATTTACATGGAACAACCTGAAGGTTTCATAGCCATTGGGCAAGAAAAGAAAGTTTGCAAACTTGTAAAATCCTTGTATGGATTGAAACAAGCTCCAAAACAATGGCATCAAAGGTTTGATCATGTCATGCTTGATACCGGGTTCAAAATCAATGAATGTGACAAATGTGTATATGTGAAGGACACATGAGATGGATATGTCATTCTGTGTCTATACGTAGATGATATGCTCATTGATGGAAGTGATGACAAAATCATAACGTCCACAAAGAACATGTTAAAGGCAAGATTTGACATGAAAGACATGGGTTTTGTGGATGTGATTTTGGGAGTTAAAATCAGACGAATCCAAAATGGACTTGTTTTAAGTCAAGCCCATTACATGAACAAAATTCTTGAGAAGTTTAATGCTACTAACTCTAATGTAGCTAGAACTCCCATTGACACGAGTCAACATCTAGCTAAGAATAGAGGTGAACCCGTTAACCAGTTGGAATACTCAAGAATTATCGGAAGCTTAATGTACCTTATGAGTTGTACTAGACCAGACTTAGCATATGCTGTGAGCAAGCTAAGTAGATACACGAGCAACCCAAGTTCAATTCATTGGAACTGTGTGATTCGGTTGCTTCGGTACCTAATACACACTCGGGAATACGGGTTGCATTATAATAGATATCCGGCAGTTATCGAAGGACACTGTGATGCAAATTGGATATCTGACACGAATGATTCCAGAGCAACAAGTGGGTATGTATTCACACTTGGAGGTGCTGCTATATCATGGAAATCGTCTAAACAAACGGTTATAGCTAGATCCACGATGGAATCAGAATTCATCACCCTAGATAAGGCGGGCGAGGAGGCAGAATGGTTACGTCAATTTGTCGAGGATTTACCAAGATGGCCTAAGCCGGCATCGGCCATTTGTATACATTGTTATAGCCAATCGGCAATTGGCAGAGCTCATAGCACAATGTATAATGGTAAGAACAAACATATTAGACGTAAACATAAAACGGTACGACAACTAATCTCTACAGGAGTTATCACTGTTGACTACGTGAAGTCAAAGGATAATATTACGGATCCACTAACAAAAGGCCTAAGTAGAGAGTTAGTTCAGAAGTCATCTATGGGAATGGGACTAAAGTCCTTGAAAAAATTAGAGGTTCATACGAAGGAAACCTAACTCAACAGATTGGAGATCCCAAGAATTGAGTTCAATAGGAAAACCTAATTGTATGAATTAATGAGGTCACTGTGGGGGTGGGGGGGGATAACCCTACATATTTAAAAGGTAGTTTACTGCATGGTCGGTAAACTTCCTAGTCCATTCCTAAAAGTGACAAATGTGAGGCTAAGCCTTTGGCTTTTAATGTTTTGACTAAGGTAACCATACATGGTGAATCACCTATGTGAGAGAGAAATGGGATCGCTTCGAAGGGTATTGTTGGGGCACAATACTTAATGGCTCTCGCAGAACTAGGCTCATGTTCATGACCATAACGAACATAACTATGAGGACTTGAACTTGTCAGGGAGAGTCTTGTGTGAAGTGTATTGTCGTCTACACAAACGACAGATGAGTTCAAAGACATCGCTGTCTACTCAGAGTCAGTGGGCTAAGTGCGCTTCATAAGCAAAGGTTCAAAGAGTAACATCTACCTATTGTATGCAAAATTCAACTGCTGAAAATTAATCGAAATAATGTTGTTTTTCGACCTCCTTTCATGTGCGGGATTTTTGGAAGATTAAGCAAAGTTTGTGTGAATGAATGTCTCAAAAATGAAGTGGTGAAACTTTGTCCCACATCGGTTGGGGAACAAAAGTGAGAATGGTTTATAAGGTGCCATTCTCACTACACATTTGAAATTTTGTGATGTGTTTTACTACAACTCCTACCCGCACGCAGGGGGGTTTAAATCTGGGTTTCCGGACTAAAAATCTATCGAACTCGTGCATGCCCGCACGTCCCGTGGACACGAATGCAACTGGTCAATGGTTGTTAATGATCATTAATAATTATTCAGTTACTGTAAATAGTCATTATAATTTTGTTAATAATTGATCAGTTACGTATTCTGCACTAATGACCATTATTGCACTTTAATTGGTCATTATTGAGTTGTTACGATCTTGTGGTTGTAAAACCGGATCATATGCAGAAGTTTAAGACACACCGAAAACACACAGCTCTCTCTTCTCACTGTAGCATTATTCTTGATTTCGTTTCAGACAAGTCGTCAACTCCGGCAGCACACTACGGCTGTTACGAACCGGTGTACCCTGGGAACAGACAGCGAATCTGTTTAAGAGAATTGTGTCAAACACAAGCCCGGTTCAATCTTTCACGTTTATTATTTCTGGTTTATTGTTACAGGTTTAATACAGGATTACCAACACTATTTGATGCACCTATCGAGTTCTTACATTATTCACCTCTCTTCTCTTTTTAATGTTATCTTTTTTTTTTCTTTAATTCCCCTTTTTCGCTAAGTGTATATCATAACCATACGGGAATAAACAGAGAGCCCTCACACTTTGTTAAAAGATCACTATGTTATACTTTAAACAAAGTTCAAGAGTGCTTTATAACCAGAACAGATGATACAAAAGTTAACTGGATTTCATTCATATATATATATATATATCTTCATACCCCAGGAACGTTATATGTAACATATTATTAATAAAAAGGCAAATTTTATAGTAACGACGTGCAATTCAAACCCTTCACCCTTCCTTTCGTTGCTTTGTGTCGTTCCTGTCTCCAGCTTGTCTTACTTTTGCTCTCTTTTTCTTTCCTTTACTACTTTCTTTCCTGGTTTTTGCAGTGGTACCTGATTCTCTTTCACTACTTCCCATTCAAAAACACAATAATTTCAAAATGAGTGGTACATCCAGATATGTATGTGTGTATATATGTATATAAAATTATATATACTGTTGGATCAAATACAAGCAATTCTTAACTTAAGAAGCGTGCAAATAATATATTAACTAAATTAATTATGTCAACACTAGAGTAATTGCTATTATTCTACTTAAGGATGGGTTAAATAAGAAGACATATTTTTCTAAGAATCCTAAGAATAAAGCTGGGTCTTGAATCTAGGACTTAGTGATTTAGATTAATAATTTCTAAAAACTATATAGTGTCTTATTTATATGATTTAGTTACTTAGGCAAAATATAGAATGAATACTCACTTGAGTTGTGAAAACCCGTAAAAATCCTTTGTAATATCGTTTTTTTTTTGTTACATGTAATATATGTTGTAACATTTAATACAAAACATCGAAACATTAAAAAAATTGTTTTGCTATTTTTTAACATTTTTTTACTAATTTTTTTATATGTTTTTAAGAAAGAGAAAAAGTTATTTTTATGTTAACATTTTTTATTAACTTTAATTGTGAACCACAAGATTTAATATTTAATTAAAAACATGTGATTGAGAATGGGTTTCTAGAGTTTTCACAACTCAAGTGGGTTTTTATTTTAACATAACCCTAGTAACCTATTGTGTGGTATTCTTTGTTTTAAAGTCTTCCTACATTTCTTATGAAACAATAATTTCTTATTTAAACCATTTTCACTCTAGTTCGAAAATGTAGATTTACGATAATTAGTCCACTTATTTGTATGGTTCGTAGGTTAATATATATATATATATATATATACACACAGAGAGAGAGACTTACATACATATATATATTATTTAAATGTTCATTATCGCATGTCACTGTGGCCTTCCCAATGTGAACTCCAGATTTGGTTTCTTGGGAGTTGATGTGATCACATCTGACAATCTCTTATAATGTAGACCTTTTGAATTCATTTCCTTCTGAAAGATATTGCATCAAGATATTATCTTCAATAATGAAGAAGCTAGGAATATGCACTGTGTAATTTTTTTTTTTAGATCCCCCGCTAATATCTGAGTGAGCCTTTCTGAGACGGGATGTCAACCGTCTATATTGATTTTGACGCTTCAGGCCTGACCCACTCATGAACACCATCAAGTAGGAAACTCACACCACTGTGAAAAAACCCTCTTGAGTTAGGTTTCGAACATGAGACCTCTAGGATCCCAAGCCTTAACCATCACTCCTATGTTATTGAGCCAGAAGGCCAATGGCCATGCATTGTGTAATTAGCGGGAGAGAATGCAGAATAGATTTTTTATTTCTGAGTCAAAGCATATCATGCAATTGCTTATTTGTTGAATCATAATATATTTTTCCTAAATTCAAACCCATAGATTATATAATGTGCAAGGTAACAATTACATTACCCTTTATAAAGTTTTTGGTTTAATTAATTAATTGGCTTTAGATTAAAGAAAGCATAACTGAACCTTAAATATTTTGGTGATTTGACTCAGCTTTTCAAAAGCCTTGTTCTTTCTTGCACTCTTTCTTCCCACTTTACATGACATTCTCGTGAAAATTGGAATATATTTATATATTCCCATGCAAAGCATAAAGCTACTTATAAAATCACATAATATGATGTATCAAAAGTGGTGAAAGGAGATTTACTCACCTATTAAACTATATACATATAGTTATTATTAAATAAATAATTGAAAATTATTATCTACCTCAAGAGATGATTTGTTTCCTTCATGATCTCTATACTCCTCATGCAACCAAGATTCCCTGTTACAAAGATTAGCATATTAACAAGAAAATATTAATTTCCAATTAGTGGGAAGCCCATGCAGAAATCAAACTCATAAAGTGTCTTCTATTGTCTTGTTTATAGCTAGCTTCTCGCTTTAACTTCCTTTAGTTATAAAGAAAGCTGAAACCCAACCCATGTGAAATGCCACTACCCATGCAACAACCATATAAAATTCAGGGAAGATTTTGAAGTTTCGTAATTAATAATAGTTAACACAGAGAAAAAAGACAGAAGGTAAAAAGAAGGTTCAAAGAGACAAGATTTGGCATCCACTAGCTAATTTTCCAAGTTAGAGGTTAGCTTACCCTAAGGTTTACTACTAGGTCCCACTTAGGATAGCTATGAAGCCCACAAAATCAAAATAAAAGAAAACGTGATATGTTAAGACTGGATTGCAATTAAAAAAAGTTTGTTTTACTTAGAATCTCTTTTTTTTTCATATTATATTGTACACTTATTTGTGACGGATTACCTACATATAGTTCGTCTCTAAAACAGTGTTTAGTGAACGGCAAGATTAGGTGACAAGGGGCGATTTTGGCGAAGAACAACCCCCGCCTCCCGGCCGGTGATAAGAGGGGCGACAGGGGGCTGACATTCAATTGTGGCCTGTTTGTGTTTTAGGGTAATATTATCATATTATATGTATGTATATATATATATATATATATATATGATGTGATGGGATTCCAAAACCATTAAACCCCTAAAATAAAAATTACCCCTTTGTTGGCGTGACACCACATATCAAAAATCGCCCCCAATTTGTAGCCCCCCAACTACATATAGCCTTATATACTGACAAACGGCTAAAAGGTATCGGCGATACTCATTAATTTACCGGTGTATTAGTTTTCCAAATATTGAGATTATCAATTATAATAGTTGATGCTACCTCTAAAAACATATTAATATATACCTTGTATCATATTTCAGGAATGCCCCATAATATTTCAAGGGATTAAAGGTTCTCCTGGAAATTGATATGTGAAAAGTATACTAGCTATCTCATCATGACTTTTATAATTTTAATTGTATATGTTTCAGAAAAGGCTAAAGTTGGAATTTTACCATCATTTGTTTTCTTTTATACCCACATTAAAAGATTTGGTAAACGGGCTGGGGGCCTATAATTATAACATGTGGGGTTTATATTGTAACGTTTATTTCATCACAAAATGTTTTTCCAAATATACCCTAACAATTAAACAGAAGTAGAAACAGTTTTAGAAAAAAAGCTCTCACCTCGAAGAATTGCTCCATAAACCATACTGATAATCTTGCTCCTGTTGATCACTAGACCTTCCTCCATTTTCAGCTGACAATTCCGTTCTTGTTTTACGCATGTCAAACATGATATCATCAGAATTTTCGCCAGAGGAACCATTCTCGTAAGTATCAGATGTCCCTAAAGAAGCTGATGCCCGATCAGTTGTCTTTACAGTTCGGTACATCTGCAAAACAAAATTTAATGAATGTTTACTTTCTTAGCAGTGGCTTAAATTTTTGGAATTAAAAAATGTCAAAATTCATGTATAATTATATATATTCATAAAATATATTTGATCTGACTATTATACTCTAGGTTGTGCCAACAACACCCTCGAATAACTATTATTTTTAATCGTTGTGCTAAAAATATCACATTATTCAATTTTTATTGAATGCACTTAATCCCATTACTTAATAATTCGTTTCATTTATCTACTTTCGTACTTTTGTTCAATAGGAGGCACATTTGTCCTATAGAGGGTACATGATTGATATAGGCTAGGTATTATTTTGTATAAATAAAAATAAACATACTTTGTATTATATCACTTACAACACGTTGTTTGTAAGACGAGAGAAATTTGTCGAATATTAAAAAAATATATGAGATAGTACAAATTAAAAATCAATAGATTTTTATTATGTTACTACCACAAGAACTAATGTTCCATGAAGCCTATAAAATATTGTGGCAGTATATGTCTATACACAGACACATATTTATATGTTCTCTTACACTTGCTTTCTTCTTATTGTATTGATGTAATACATATAAATGTCTATGATGTATGATACATGTAAAACAAAACATACCAACATGAGTTAATGATGAAGATCGAGTACATAGTACAAGTATATGCGACCGTGCAATATTGACAATATATATGTATGTATGCGTTTTTATTTTACATATACATATATGTATATATATACATGGAGAGAGAGAGAGAGAGAGAGAGGTGCATGCCTGTACTGCTGTACAAGTGTAAGAGCTGACTTAACTATGGTTGAAACATGTAATGCAGAAACCACATGTGATGGTATAGATATACAAACATATCATATCATTGACAAATGATGGTGTTTTTGTACTCTATCATATCTCAAGTTTCTCTCTGAGAAAAAGGATAAAATTATTAAATTCAACCCCTAACTGCGTAGACTTGTCTTGGCTTGGACCCTATGACAGTGTTTTCAATTCTTGGCCTTTGTCTTACTATGAATCTGTCCTTTCTCTAAATATTTATATATACACTCGCACAGAAACATATATGTATATTATAATACGTGTGTCTGTGTGTGAGAGAGAGAGAGAGTGTGTTAGTGATATTATAAATGTGTAAAATATATTGGGTTCTTGCAATTCTAAAAAAAAAGCTGAAACAATAAGCTATTTTTATGCAGAACCATCAGATCTAGCAATAGAGCATTCCCGGTCGATTCTTCATCTCCATCTTTATAATTATATTAAAAACACCATTTTTTTCTCTCATTTTCAATTAAATAATATTTTTTTTACACTTTTATCATTACCTTTTCTCTCTCCTTCACTCACAACCACTTTAAAAAACATTAAAAAATTATAGAGGTGAACGGTGTGTTTCTCCAAATTTAACCATGAACAGTAACATTTTCTCTCTACTCCTCTCACAACCACTTTTAACCATCTCTAAAAAATGGAGAACTTTCTCACATAATTTGGAGAAACCACGGTTATAAACAATCATTGGGAATTCTAATTCCTAGCAATTAATTATTTGAAATTAATTAAATAAATAAGTTCTTTCAAACAATGCATATTGCATAGTGTTTCTCCAGTGCTAAATCAAAAAGAAAATAATAATCACTGAATCTGGGGTATTTATTCCTGATTTCAGTATATAAATGCTCTTGTGTAGTTACACAGTATAAAGACTGCATCTTTCAAAGCACTTATGTTTTGTTGGGAAATTTAAAAAAAAGATTAATAAACATACAAAAAAGAGTTGAGATTGTTGGAAGAATTATAGAGCTATACTTAACCTGCAAGTGAGATTTAACATGTGACAAGGTAAGATCTTTGACGTCCATTAGCTCAAGTACTGACTTGGGTGTTGCTCCTAATATCATGAAAAATTTATCAGTAGAAAAAAAAATGCAAGAACTTAGGATGAACACAATAATAATTAATAATAACAGCAGCAATAATAATGTAGAAATTAATTTAGTACTTTCATGACCACCCAAAAGCTCAACAGCATGGACAAAGCGAGCATGAAGGGTTGTAGTCCACCGCATCCTCGGAGCTCTCATGCAGCGCTTAGAAGGGAACCTCAACGACACGAATCTCGATCTAACAATATTGTTAATATTGTTGTCATGAATTAAAGAGCTTGTAGCAGTAGAATTAGTGCAAGATTCTAACAAAGGCTGATTAAGTTTCTGATGAGGATGAGACAGTATTGGGAAATTAGGAGGGGTATTTTGGTAATAAACTGGAATCCCTCTTATGGGTCTCAAAAACCCTAAATCTGAGCTGAACCCAAGATGATGGTTTTGGTGATGTTGGTAGGGGTAGATATTCGATGTGACCGGATTATGGGTTAGGTCGGAAGGAGTCGAGTGAGTCGGACCAGGGCTAGATAGGGCTAGCCCAAAAGAGGGTTCATGTCTTCTTGTTAAGCCATGTTGTTGTTGTTGTGTGCTTATGGCATTTTTCCACAAATTTCCCAAATCCAAATCATTTTGATGATCTTGATCAGTTGGAGTTGATGATGTTCTCCAAGTGTTTGAAGAGGGTTTTGTGTTGGGTGGGCTGATTTGAAGAGAGAGGTCTGGTTGTGGAGGAAAGAGCTCCATTTAGCTTACCAAATTATCTTGTCTTCTCTTGAGATGACCAAAAATGGCAAAGACTTGAACCAGTGACTTGACAGAATTGAAAGACCTAAAGCTTAGTCTTGTGGGAGTAAAGCAGTGATGGGTTTGTTTCTGTTATGTGATCTGGGCTATGAATTGAAGATGATGATAATGATGATAGAAGGTTTCTGTTTCCCACTCAAGATTTCTTGAAGTGAGATTTGTTTAATCAATGGAGAATTGGGAGTAGTTGTGGAGTTCCAGAGAGAGATGACAAGGTATTAAGTGAATGGTTGTATCTTTTATGTGAAGTATATTTGAGAAAATGACACTTGAAGGGACTAGGGAGAGAGAGAGGTGAGAGAGAGAGGCTTTCTTTTATGTGGACGTGAGAGAAGGAAAAGAAGAAAGGAAGAGAAAAAAAAATTGAGAAAGGAAATAAAAGGTAAATACGTTAGATAAATCATTCATTCACATCTTTTCTTTTTATTCTTATGTTTTTCTTTTTGTAATGAATATCTCATACTCCGACCCTTCTATGAAAATGACAATAAACCTTTATGTATAATAACAAAAATTAGGAATTTCCCCCTGCGTGTGTGCGACGAATTCCGTAAGGCCATTAATTTATGACTTACGATATCAATATGGCGAAACTCGTAATATATTTATGTTCAAGCTATAATTAAAGTGGGCGTGAATTTCAGGTCCTGGACGAGAGTTTCGGTGCACGCGTTTAGCTTCAACGAGGAAAAGGCTTCTAGAAAATTTGTGTTTTGCTATTAATAGGACATTATTCATCATATCTATGTGTGTGTTTGTATGGCGTAATCAACCACCCAATGGGAGCTTAGCTTGGGTGGGATTGCTTCGTTTAATATTATCAATCTTTTAAACCAATTAAGGAGTCGTTCATTATCCTTTATAATCTTTACATTATATGTTCGATTGTTTGATTTCACCACACCCGTATCGATCGTTTATCAAGAACAAAATTCGTTCGTTTGTGGAGTCCGGCGTTAGAGGACCTACAAATGGTATTAGAGTGGGTCGAATCAACTGATTCAACTTTGTTCTTGATATTCGGGTTATAATTCCACGATTACTTGAACCGAGATGTTAATTTCTTGAAGACCCGTTGAAGTTTTGAAAATAGATCTTGGAAAGAAAGTTAGAAATAATCGTGCTACAAGTTCGTCTTTATAGATTCCGCGTTTCTGGACCTAAAGTTGGTTGAACACGGTTTCACCATGCGCCGAAATTCCGGCGAACCTATGGTTCTTATTCGTCGACGATTCCAGAGATTGGAGATGAACAAATCAAACTCCGAAATTCAGTTTGGTGAGTGTCGGTTATCTCTAATTGTTAAAACTACTTGAGTATGTTGGTTACCGGTGAGAGGTTGATATTTCGTTGAATGGTGAGCCAGCAGCTTCGGCTCGTGGTTGGCACTAGTGGTAGATGGTGGCGGCGCTTAACGGTGAATATGGATGGCCAGCCACCACTGATCTGGTGTTGTTGCCGGATTATGTTTTCCAGCGGGGTTAACCTCGCTTGCTAAGGTTGGTGTCTTTACAAGATCTGAAACACACTTATGACAATCCCGGTCTTGGTGAAGGAGGTGGCTATGGAGGAAGCCGTGACGGTGGTGGTCGTCGTGAAGGAGGTGGTTATGGTAGTGGGGTTTCCGGTGGATGCCGTAGCTCCAGCTGGTTTTTTCGGCAGCCGGTCACCGGTATGGCGGCTGAAACTTCATAATAAGGTTCCATCTTATGTTTTTTTTGTGCCCTAAATTTTAAAAGAAACAGTGTTTGGGTTGATATAATATATCAAGAAATGGCCCATCTAGAATGATCAGTATTGGCCTGTTGGTTTTAATACAGTTTTGGGCCAGAATAATGGATCAGCCTCATGTTTTATTATTTGGGCTTTTAAAATTATTTTAACAATGAGCCATATATTACTTTTAAAATGGATTATATTACAAGATATTTTGGGCCGAGTAAATGAGTGTTTTCGGGTTAACCAACTGTAGGTCTCAAAACTGGATCTAACAACAATTATTCTTGGATCAATCTCTTAGTGCTAGCGGAAATCACACTAAAGTAACTGAAATCTCGGATCTTGTTTGAAGTTTGTTTATTTCAACTGTAGAGAAGATAGAGAGAAAGTTGGAGTAATTAGAAGGATAAGTTTTTAGTAAAATGTTGGTTTTGCTTGACCATGCTTCCCTGTTTATAGGAGAAGCATGGCATGCATCTAATATATTATTCACGGCCCAATGGGCTATTGTTTACAAGGCATTGGGCCCAAATACATGAAAAGTTACAAAGACGATAAATAAAAGCGTAAACAATAAAAAAGATTTTTAATATACAAAATAGGGCCTAACAATATCCCTCTAGTCTTTAGTATTGTATCTCGTCTTCGTCTCTAGTCGGTCTCGTACTCCAAAGTGCAGTCTTCAAGTAGTGGAAGTTCAACAAGCTTGCGGACGAACTTGTTGAAGGCTTCAACTATCTTTTCGGTATTTTGTTTCCCGTGATCTTCCAGAGTGGGAAAAGGAGAGTTGTATAGCTTCTTGCATCCTCCTTGCTGAGGCCCATCAACTCATGTTCATCAAACATACGCAACGGATGCATGGTTTGGCAGTGGATCACGGCTTCACTTGTGTTATTGTCGAACTCCCAGCAAAGGAAGTCTAGGAGGAGATTTGGCTCGAATGGCTCTCCATGATAAACCTCACGACCTTCCTTGGGCATCTTGTATCTCCATGTCGTTCTGCGCTTGCCCGTTGCTGGGTCAATCTCTGTCGGATGTCTGTATTTCTGACCTTTATTCAGCTGGAAGTTGGCATAATGGCACTTTGATTCTCGATCCACGTGGCGCTTGAACCAGCCTTCCATCTTCTTTTCACCAACACCGTTACCTACGGCCCGCCTGAAATAGTTCGTGTCGAGCTCGGGTAGAGTATGCATTTCAGTTAAATGCATGAAGGTAAGGTCCTCGTTTACCCTACGCAATGCCCACGACTTGCTATCAACATGATACTTCGCATAAGCAATGAGTGAGTCATCGTGACAAGGGTAGTTGTGGAAGCAAGCGCTTCCACAACTTGTCACACAGTGCCACTTTGTCTTCATCGGTTTTGGCACCGGTGACGAGTCTGCTGCAAGGGCAATCACTGGATCAGCTTCAGAAGCTGGATCTTTGACTTCTTTAATAGGCGTGTCAGGATGTGGAGAGTAGTTGATTCCATCGTCTGTGTTAGAGATCCCTTCCTTGTCAAGAGACGAGACAGTACCTGTAAAGTCACCTGCATTAAACAAAGCATTAAATTAATCCTCCAGTGCAGCGTCCCTGTCTCTCACTCCTTTCGAAGCCTCGGTAGTATTGGGGTCTTCATGTTGCTGATCGTCTTGTGGAGCGTTTTGTGTGTCCGCTCCACTACCACCTCCTACTCCAGCACCCCTGTTTCCTCCATCACCATTTCCACCTTCATCATCATTATCGTGATCATCATCATCAAACTATCGTGCACATTCTCCTCATCATCTTCCTCATCGTCATCTCCCTCTCCTCCTATTCTACCACGATTCCTTTAGCAGACCCTCCAACATCCGAAGGGACAGAACCGGTACTAACATTGCTTGAAGTGACGCCAACTTGTGTACAATAACTCCTACAATTGCATCGCCTTCAGAGGCCACCGCTATCTCCATACCTACTACAAAACTCGAACCAGCAGACGGTTGCTGTCCTTGAGTGTGCTTCCCCTCCCCCGAACTCTTCTAACTACCAAACATCGAATTAAGACGGTCCTCAAGCGTATTGAATTCATCGTCACGCATACCGATCAACTCCGAGGCCGCTTGATACTTGCTCGCCATTTCTTCATTTATCTTGAGCTGCAACTCGTTCAGCCGGTCTTGGGCGGTAAGTTTGGTCTTCAAGGCTTCAATCTCGGTTTTGAAATCGAAATTTTCATAGATGAGAGTACAGATAGATTGAGAAGTCCCTAGTTGGCTCTCCAACATCTTGACTCGAGCGTCGGTCGTCTCCTGTTCAATTCACCACTTATCCACCATCGTCTTTAAATTAGCATCCAGATTCGTTTGAAGAACTGAGGCAGATGGTAAGTTTCTCTCCAGTGTTGACACCCTATCCTCGACCTTTAAACCCTCCTCACGATGACTAGCGAGTGACACTGATTGATCATTTAGCAGCTTTTGTTGACTGTTAACTCGCTTTTGGAGGGTCTCGATCCACCCCCTTTGGCTCTCTATCATTTAGTAGCTTTCGTCTCCTGTCATATGTCAGGTAAAACCACTGTCTAAGTACCAAATGCTGTTGACAGGCCTTCTTGACTGACCCTACACACATGAACGGCTAGTTAGAGGTGGGGCCCCGAGACCTAGTTTCTCAGGAAGATTAACCAGAAAATCACCAAATTTTATCTTGTTATTTTTTAAAATGATTTCGTTTGGTGAGTTAGAATCCGAAGACCAATCCCTCGAAAGACATGAAGAAACTTACTTTCGGTTTTGAAAAGATTTTCTGGATTGTCTCTTTTTTGGTTTTACAACAAAAACCTCAGATCTTTCAACCTTTGGATCTTTCTTCTTAAATGTTTTTTGTGGGTTCTTCGGTTTTTCAACTTCAGAATCCTTTTTAACCTTTGGCTTTCCTTTTTGGATATCCAAAAGGGTTTCCTTATTTTCTGAGTGTTTTTGGGTTTTGCATTCGTCTCACTAGCTGAAAGGTCGGTTCAATCTGTCCTTGTTTTTGAACAAGAAGCAACCTTTGGATAGGACTGACCGAACTGACTATGCATTTCTCTTTGTTTTCGGTTCCAGTCCTTGCAATGTCTTGGAAGATGTGACGGATTTCCACATACAAAGCAGCATTTTCTTCACTGAGTTCTATAGGTATTGTCTGAGCTATAGTATGTGTGATGTGGTGGGAAAGGTGATGCATGAGAGGGAAATGCTTGTAGTAGCAATCAGACCTATGACCCCGATCATCGAAAGCATTTGCATAAAAATTATTATTATTTCTTGGCTATTGGGAGCACAGTAATTATTATCAAACTGGTTATAAAATTAAGGAATTTAATAACAATTTGTATATTGTGTAAATGAAGTTTTCTTGGGTGGAATATATTTACAGGAAGTACTGGATTTTTCATTTTCAAAACAGTTTCTCTCATGTTTATCATCCTCAACTTTATAACTAGTTGATGAACAACTAGGTACGTTCATCTCATCAACCTTATCAGCAATAGTTTCATCAAAATCAGTTTCACAATCTGAATCAGAAGTTGAACTATCACATTCATTTCAATCACTTTTACAACTTTCAACACCTTTGCTTTCACAAAATACATGACTTGAAGATGAGGTAAGAGTGTCCTTCATCGATTTACACCAGTTATTACAAACTGAGTTGTCATTTGATTGTTTTAGACTCGCAACAGATTCAAAAAGTGGAACTAAAACCCTTTTCGTTTCATAACTCATTTTATCCTTCACACATCCACTTTCTTTTACATCACCTGCTATATAAGATGAAACACCATTAGATACATTTGATACAGAAGTTGGAGCGGTTGCTTGTGAACCAGGAGAAGTGTGATAACTAAAGTGGGGCAGGCTGGTGTTATTATCATTCAATGGTGGGGGGGGGGGCAGCTGAATAATCATAGCCTAGACCTGACTTTAGTTTAGCACTCCTCTGTGCTACAAGAATATCATTTAACTTACCTGACGCTAACTCAAACTTTTTTCAACAGCTAATTCATGTTTTTCAGAAGTTGATTTCTTATTGGAAAGCTCAGTTTCTAAATTTACAATTTCAGCTTTTTAAATTTGCAACTATAGTTTTATAATATTCAACTTCCGTTTGTGATTGAAAAAATTTTAGTTTCAAATTAGCAATATCATCATGGTGAGTTTGTATCTTGGTGGTGTAAATCTTATTGGCTTTAACATAGTGATCATTCAGACATTTCAATTGTGGGTTCTCTTTTACAACAACATCGTAGTTATATCTATAGAACTCAACTTTATGAATGCATGCTTAAGTACAAAGATTGTGATATACTCATGATCAGGTGATGTGGCAAGACTTGCTGCTGAGGAGCTTAAGGCTTCATGGTTGCTGGTGAAAGCCATTCCAGCAAAGTTTAGTGGGTTCTCTAGCTCTTTGAATTGATCCTTCCGGTCCGGTTTGGGCTGAATCTTCATTTTGGGAGACAAGGGCTCTTGAAGTTGTGCTTAAGTTGCCTCTGTGAGGATTGCTACCAATCCTTGGAACCCCATGATTGGAGTTTTGTCCCATGGGCTTCTTCCCACTTGACTTGCTTTCATATCTATCAGAAACTTTGGTGACCCGGATATCATTTGCTGGCTTGTGTGGGTTGGTGCATTCTTTCGAAAGTGACCTGGTTCATTACAGTTGTAACATATGAGCTTTTCTTTATCAAACCTAATCCTTTTAGCATCGGTATCTCTGAAGCTGCCTTTGCCGTATTTCTTCATGAAGTTTATGGCTCAATGAACAGCCATAGCGATTTGATACTTGATGTCCATTTTCTTGAGATCCTTCTTGTTGATGTCTAGAAGATCACCTTGATTAAATGATTGGGGGCAACAGCTTTCCCTGTATCAACTCCTCATGTCTTGAAAGAAAGGAGTGAACCAGTGCAATGTTTGAGTCATTAATGAGTGGAATGTTTGGGTCATTAATGGGGCTTAAAAGCTTGTTCAACAGCTTTGTTCACAACATCTTGAATAGATCCAGAACTTGATGAAGCAAGTGTGTTTGTAGCAGAGATGAAAGTTATGTTATGAGTGGATGGAGTTGCAAAAGTTTTGACTCCATTCACAGGAAACATATTGTGGTGAGACTAGCTGAGGAAAGCAGATGTCATTCCTAATCCTGTTGCAATGCCAGCTTGGTTCAGTGAACTCATATGGTTATTCATTCGCAACTTGTCATCTCACTCAAATGACTTGATAGTAGAGATTAAGTCTTGAGTTGGAATGGCATGGAGATTCGTAGTTCTTTTGATTGTAACCACATTTGTGTTCCAAGAGAATGGCACAAGAGTTCAAAAGCTTGTGGTTCGATTCAGACATATCAATGATAAATTCAGCATTTCTCAATCAAGCCAACAGTGTGTCACACCCCAACCTAAGACGGAATTGTCGGGGTGCGAATCGTGGTTCACAGCTCATAAGGTACTATCATACAATATGAAATATGACAATATCTATTTAATTTATTTATTTCAAAATTCAAATAAAGTGCACAAGTTCAAAATATGTCAATAACAATTTCAAACAAATAACATTTAAATATTCATTATTTTATTTTCTAAGGTCTTTCTATGCGTTCTTCACTTAGCTTCAAATCAACTGTTAACCTGCATATGCGTAGAAAATAAAGAGATTTTTCAACAACACATGTTGAGTGAGATGATCACCAGTTTTCATGATACAATAATAATAAATATATAATAAATAATAACTGCACAAACAAAATAATGTGAGTAATGATCAATCAAACCGTAAGCAAATAGTGTGTCAGTTGACCATGCCTCACGAACACGAGCTATGGCTACTATGACTAGCATAAAAGTGTGATTATCGGTTGACCATGCCTCACGAACACAGACTATGACTACTAGGACGACGTATGATCATACTATAATGTGACTATGATGGACCTCTCCGTATATGATAGAATGTAAGCACATAAGCAAGTAACAAATAACATTTGATTGAATACACGATCATTCGTTTGCTAGTTTTGTGTATATATGTAATATAAAAGGAAATATCAGTACGCATATGTTCCCAAAACATTTGAAAACAGTAAATAAAAAGGGGAATGATATCTCACCTTATTGCTTAGGCGAGTGTGCGAGAAATAGACTAAAAACACAATTTAACGAACGAACCGTCCTTTAACGTGCTGACTGAGATAAACCGAACAAACCTAAAATTTAGAGATAATATACTATGATTAAAACCTATAACATAGCCGATGGAATCAATCCAAACGGTGTAACGCCCGTTAATTTCCGACAAAAGGTTTAATCTTGTAGTGTTATGTACACCTTTCGGGCTTGACCCGGCATTCTCCCGGGAGCTCCTTGCAAACCTCGTAAACGTTCTCACTTAACTTTCCACCCAAGTTGCTACATACTTCAATTTGGAGGGACTTGGATGTAGCTATTTTATATCATAAAACAAAAGAAAACTCAAACCCTAAACCTATTTGCAGGCGTCGGACCTGGACCCCCCTGCTCGTTTTTCTTCTGCCCTGCCATGTTTCCACCGTGAAAAACTTCAATTCAAGGTCGGTTTTATGATTCCCCATGTCTTTTACACCTTAATTGATCATATTAACGCGTTTATTGGTCGTTAAGATTGAGTTTTGATGATAACAGCTTGCTGACAGATTAGTATACGTTTATTGTAAGGTCTGTAACTCGATGTTAATCCACTGTTTTTGATTGATTCTTGATTCCATGATGTTCTACTTTGAGTCTAGTTTCCAGAAAGGTATAATACGTAATTTTTGGACGAGATTTGAATAGTTTTTATGAATTTATAAAATCGAGTGTTAAAGCTGATGCGGGATGACGGATTCTGGTCTGTCTTCCCGACGTCATAACCTTTTTTCGACAAGTCCAAATTAGTTGGTTCTACTTCTGGAAGTTAGTGTTTTGAGTTAGAAACCAAACCCAATTAGAATCGTTTAATTTGGTTTGGTAATGAATTTTATAAAAATAAAACCATTTTGTTGCGCGCTGAAATAGCTACACATACCTTTCTGTGTTGGAAGAATTTTTATGATTTTTGTGTCCAATAGAAAAATATAATAAAAATATTTTTATAAACCTAAGACATTTATTAAAGTCTGGTAAAATTTTAATAATTTAATTCAAATGTTATCCTATGTAATTAAATGCATCTTCGCATGCTAAAATCTGCACATTTTACTCGTTATTAATCAACAAGTTCGTTTTAGGCTTAACCGGTGGTTTTAGTTAGTTGAAAGGTTTTAGGGGCCTTGGGCCAAGTGTTGGGCCTCGGGCCAAGTGATTGGGCCTTGGGCCAAGTGGTTGGGCTTTGGGCCAAGTGTTGGGCCTTGGGCCAAGTGGTGGGCCTGGGGCCAAGTGTTGGGCCTTGGGCCAAGTTATTGGGCCTTGGGCCAAAGTATTGGGCCTTGGGCCCAGTTGTTGGGTCTTGGGCCGGAGTGTTGGGCCTGAATGACCCATTAGGCTAGAGTGTTGTTACAGTCTAGTTTAGTAACGCGTTGTGTATAATTTACAGGCCCTTGCTTGTGATTGTGTTCTTAGGGATTTCCTAGCTCATTGCAGGTGTTCGGCTGATTCAGGTGAGTTCATGATACCCTTTTTACTCTTTAACGTTTTGGGCTAGCATACACACCGAAATACAATTTTAAACGATTTTACTCGTTACAATGATTTGAATAGTTTTACATGGTCTCACTCGTGATGGTGCATTTTGAAAGCTATATTTGAATTATTTTATATGCCTTAGGATATTTTAGACTCGTTCATGGTCTTGTGTCCTTAAGGTTACATACACTATTGATGGTCTAGACTCAAGGACGTTAGCAGACTTGGTAGTATTTGAATATGAGTAAACCTATCTACTTAGTTCCCGTATGGGATGATATATATATATATATATATATAGGAATATATATATGTATGTATATATGGAGGTATGTATGTACGTATGAGGATGTGTACCTTATAGCCTACGATTGTGTAATGATATTTAGTTTCTCGTGACTAAGAATGATGTATGTAGGCTTATTGTTGTGTGTGTGCATGGTGATTCACGGCCGGGTCAAATATATTACTCGGGTTGTACCCGTGGTGAAGAGGCCCGTGTGACGTGATCATCATTTTGGCGGGTCAAATATATTACTCGGGTTTTAAAATCCCGTGGTGAAGAGGTCCGTTGGATGTTGAGCCGTAATCGGGTCAAATATATTACTCGGGTTGTACCCGTGGTGAAGAGGCCCGTATCACGTGCTTGGATGTGTGAGCCGGGATCGGGTCAAATATATTACTCGGGTTGTACCCGTGGTGGGGAGGCCCGTATCTCGTGCTCGGATGTATAAGCTGTGACCAAGTCAAATATATTACTCGGGTTTGACTCGTGGTGGAGAGGCTCGTGTCACATGCTTAGGTCTTACCGCGTCTGGGTCAAATATATTACTCGAGTCTTGACTCGTGGTGGAGAGGGCCGTGTACGTGTGTTCGACGATGATTGTATTACTTGGTGAATTATATATAATTTATTTTATTTATACCTTCTCTATTGTTTATAACTATAGCTTTGAAATAAAGTATGAATTATTGTTTATGAAAACTTGAACTCACTCAGCTCAAGCTGACTTTGTGTGTATGTTAGATTGACTTTCAGGTTGAGGATTAGAGATTTCCGCTTGGACGTGCTAGAGACTACTCGGACGGTTGAAGGCACATCTAGTCGAAGAATTAATAACGCAGACTATTTCTTTTAAATTATTACCATAAGTATTTAAATTTTAATTTTGGTCACTTTCCTGGTTTTGGGAATTTTGATGTTATCTATTCCGCTGTTTACTACTCTGAAACGATTTTAATGAGATGAAGATTTCAAATAAAATGAATATTTTATTTACATTTGATTTTTGCACACTTGCACCCGTGTTTGGGATTTTTAATACTTAAACTTTTCCGCTGTTATTTACTCTGAACTTGTTTTAAATAAAACGAATCGATTGGTTTTAATTTTTTGTGAATTTGAGGACGTGATTACCAACTGTAGGATTCCCGGGATTCGGGGTCTTACAAACGGATTTCTAGAACTCCAATTATGAGGTAACAAATGTTTAAGCGAGCAGGTACTGACCAGAATCCGAACAGTGATTCGAAATTCAGGTTTTTGGTCAGTAGCCTTAAAATCTCGAAATAAAAATAAAAGTCTTCTGGACCGAAAGTCGGTTCCGACCAGACGTGATAGGAATCGATTGGTCAAAGTTGTTGACCAATATGTCCTTAAACGGGTTTGAATCGAATTGACCCGTCAATACCCCCCAATTTCAGAAATTGATTAAGGGTTAGTGGCAAGTGAGTAATGAGGAACAACTTTACAGAAGACAACTTACCCGGAAGTCAAAGGTTGAGAATGCTCGAAAGTCAAACACGAATAATTGTATCTTGAGTAATATAGCAAAAACGGAGAAGAATGTGAGGGTATAAGGTAGGTGACGACTGGGATAGTTGAATTCAGTAACATTCTAGGGTTGGGAGTTGTGGTTTGTTTATATAGTTAGTATATCAACTTGTAAAACAAGAAATTGACTTGCTTTGGTAAACAAATAACATATTAATGACAATATTGAGCCTTATAATCTTTGATATATCGATCCAATTACAGAAAATGAACCTAAACATTATTCCCTAGTAGATTAAATAACTTGTTGCTTAAATTTCGTGATTTAGGGTCGTTTAGGAAAAGATTTAGCATTAAATGAGAATCGAACCCAAATTTGGCTGGTCTAGGCGCGCTTCTCGCCGCGCGAAGAACTAAGTGCTCCTCCTTCATGCCGCGTGAAGGGGAGGTCTTTTACCAGATTTCCATTTTTGATTGTTTTAGCCCCTGAAGTTCCAAAAATGCGTTTTTAAGCCATTTTAAGAGTTTCTAAGGGCTATTTGACATAATTGAAAGTTATGGAATTATAAAATAAGTTAGACCAAATTAAATACAAGTTTTAATTATTTTGAAAGATCCGAATTACATTCTCAAATCAGTTTAAATAATTACAAAAAATCCGATATGTTACAGTCTCCCCTACTTTAGGGAATTTCGTCCTAACATTAAGGAAAGCTAAAACATAATTGTGTTACAAATAATTAAACTTTACGGAAAATATTGTTAAATCAAAGTTCAAATTTATCATAACATAGAACTTCTAATAGCGGAAGCAACGCTCCAAATAGCAATCCGATAAGGGCACTTATATATAGGATGTACCAAAGGCGTATCCACCATATATTTATCATCTTTACATTTGTACCGTTACCTAAACTACTTTTGATTCTAGATTATGACACACACAACTGTACGTGTTATGATTTCCATGCGATGACTTAGATAATTATGTATGCATCCATAATTACTCTTATCATCGGATGGTACGCATAGTCCGTCCCATCATGTGAATTACAAAACATTGAAAGACATAATTTTGAGAGAAAGTAAAAAAGTTTTTTTTAATTTTAAGGTAAAATAAGAAGATCATAAATGTATAAATCTTTAAAATTGAAGGGAAATGAAATCCTAACCGTTGAGAGAGTGATGAACGAGGATAGGAATATAAGATAACCAACGAACTTTCTTGAACTTTATAAATAACAGAAGAGAGCAAACTAGATTTATATATATATATAAATGTATAAAAAATATCACCACAAAAATTAAGTGAGGATAAAATAAATAGTTCAATTAACAACAAATTTTAAAATTGGTAATGACATGTGAAACCTTTAAGTATCATACCGTTAGGAATGAAATTCTTAAGACCGAGAATATAAATTTGAACAAACTTAACGAAGATTTTGATGGATCAAGTTTGGTTAGATGAGAATCTTAGGAGATTAAAAGAGAAACTGATATATAATTCAGCATTGCAAGTTGTGAATTTGAGATGAGATGAATTCAAATTACAAAATTAAAATATTAAAGTACACGGTAAATAGTAATTGAAATATTAATGAAAATGCGAAAATGTACGTATTTAAACAAATCGTTAATGATTAAATTAGGAAGCGGATAATCCCGAATTACCGTAATAGTCCTATTCCAAATAAATCTTTAAAATTAGATATAATATAAGGTGTGTTATTGGAGTATCCACGAATTACGAGAATCTTCCTACATAATCGTTATAAATAATATAAAATAAGTAAATTGACTTATCCATGATTTATCATGGAAATTTAAGTAGATAACAAACATAAAATTAATAATGATAACAAAAATGAGATGTGAAATAATATGATAAAATAAGAAAAACGCGGATTAGAATTGCATGAACCACCATGACTATTCTAACAACTAACGAAGTAATCATCGAAACATTCAAAATTCTCAAGATGTATCGAAAATCGAAGTGGGGAGTTGAAATATTTACGAACCACTGTGTAATTTCAACTAAATAACAAAACTTAATAAAAATGGGTCATTGAGATACCCGCGAACCACCGCAAGTTTTCAACAATAATCGTGAAAATGTCAATAAATGAAATTGGTGATTGAGTTATACATAGATTTCCATGGAAATTCAATCATGGAGGAAAAAGTCAATTTAATAATAGAATTAAATTAATTGAGGGAATATATAATTTAATGGTGGAAATTAAATTCAAATGATGAAAGCTCAATTTAATAATAAAATTACAATAATTGGATTTTAATAATAAATACTTATAAGACAGAAGGTAAAGTAACATGAGATTAATGAAAGCATGAAGTACGAAAATGTTAATAGGTAAAGATTGAAAAGTGTATGATAGTTTGAGAATATGATAAAATGAAATAATTGAGAGAAGATAATTTAAATGGCATAACAAAATGATAATTGCACTAGCAAACTATGATAAGTGTGTCTGGAGGATTGTGTCGAATCCTATGAATTAAAATACTTTGATTAATTGGAGTAAAGTGAATAAATTACATCATGAAATTTTCATTAAGTAAAATCTATTAAATAAATAAATAAACAAATATCCTTCGATGGGTTAGGCTTTCCAAGGGCTTTTCATGGCATTTTATTGTCCCAACTTGTTATCATACCAAAATAAATAAATTTGTGAGTTGGGCTTTCCATGAGCTTTCCATGGCATTTTATCAGTCCAAGCATATTTCTAGGACATTTCTAACCATCTATCTTATAACATTCGGCTCTAATACCAATCTGTCACACCCCAACCCAACCTTTCCATGAGCTTTCCAAGGCATTTTATCGGCCCAATTTAAAATAACGAGTTACAAAAAAATTGAGTTGGTCGGCCCATGAGCGTTACATGACATTTTAACTGACCCAACTAAATAATGAATTATCAAATCAATGTAGTTGGCCGGCCCATGAGCGTTACATGGCATTTTAACTGAACCAACTAAATATCGAATGAACGGATTTAAATATGAGCAGTTGGAGTATCTCGTGAACCACCACGGATGATACGTTCCAACCAAAAATCAAATTAAAAACGGGTTGAGAAATGAATAGTTGGAGTGCCCATAGATTTACATGGATTTTTTACCCAACTAAACATTTAAAACAATAATAATAATAATAATAATAATAATAATAATAATAATAATAATAATAAAATATTGGACAATTTTTCCGAATTTAGCCATGAAATCACCATGAATTCGGCTTCTATAAAAAAGAATGTAACTGTCACATTGGTTACGTTGACCACTAAAGTTTTGGTCGTATGATATTTGTTTCGCTTTGGCCTATAGGATCGAGTACTGTGGTCAGGTAATCCTCCAGGTAAAGAATAGCGTCTTACCTTGAGTTCTCGCAACCATTTTTCCGAAGGCCCGACTCATAGTTCTCTCCCCCTTACGGTTACTACAAGAACATGCCATACTCCCATGCTTTAAGGTGCATGAGTAAAAAAACAAAACTAGGGCATTCTTAAGGAATTTCCAAAAATAAAATCAATCTACTAAATTTATTAAATAAAGGAATTTAAAAATATTTTGAGAGTGAGGCATAGCCTAGGAATTTGTGTGTTCACAACATTAAAATAATAAAATAAACAAATAATCAACGTAAGCTGTAAACACATAATAATAAGCATATAAGGCAATCAAGTAGGCACGTATAGGGTCCTAAGCATATTTCTAGGACATTTCTAACCATTTATCTTATAACATTCGGCTCTGATACCAATCTGTCACACTCTAACCTAAGCCGGAAATGCCGGGGTGCGAACAGTGGTTCACAGCTCACAAGTTACTATCATACAATATGAATATGACAAAATATATTTAATTTATTTATTTCAAAATTCAAATAAAGTGCACAAGTTTCAAAATATGTCAATAACAATTCCAAACAAATAACATTTAAATATTCTTTATTTTATTTTCTAAGGTCTTTCTATGCGTCCTTCACTTAGATTCAAATCAACTGTTACCTGAATATGCGTAGAAAATAAAGAGATTTGTCAAGCACATGTTGAGTGAGATGATCACCAGTTTTTATGATACAATAATAATAAATATATAATAAATAATAACCGCGCAAACAAAATAATATGAGTAATGATCAATCAAAACGTGAGCAAATAGTGTGTCAGTTGACCATGCCTCACGAACACGGGCTATGGCTACTATGACTAGCATACAAATGTGATTGCCGGTTGACCATGCCTCACGAACACGGGTTGTGGCTACTAGGACGGTGTATGATCATACTATAATGTGACTATGATGGACCTCTCCGAATATGATAGAATGCAAGCACATAAGCAAGTAACAAATAGCATTTGATTGACCACACAAGATCATTCGTTTGCTAGTTTGAATATTAGTAATAAAAAAGAAAATATTGGTACGCATATGTCCCCAAAACATTTGAAAAAATCGAGTATTAATGACAAAATCAAGCCTTGTAATCTTCGATATATAGTTAGTATATCAACTTGTAGAACAAGAAATTGACTTGATTTGGAAAACAAAAAACGTATTAATGACAAAATCGAGCCTTGTAATCTTGGATATATCGATCTAAATACAGAGAATGAACCTAGACATTATCCCCTAGTAGATTAATTAACTTGTTGCTTGAATTTCGTGATTTAGGGAAAGATTTAGCATTAAACGAGAATCGAACCCAAATTTGGCTGGTCTAAGCGCTCTTCGCGCCGCGCGAGGGGTGGGGGTTTACCAGATTTCCATTTTTGATAGTTTTAGCCCCTGAAGTTCCAAAAATGTATTTTTAAGCGATTATAAGAGTTTCTGAGGACTATTTGACATAATTGAAAGTTATGGAATTATAAAATAAGTTAAAGCAAGATATACAAGTTTTAATTAGTTTGAAAGATCCGAATTACATTCTCGAATCGGTTTAAACAATTACGAAAAATCCGAGATGTTACACAGTGTCTCAAATCTCTTGATGAGGTCACCAATAGTGTCCCCTTGTATGTGATTGAACATGTTAAATTCCTCTTTTAACATAGCCTTGCAGCTATTCCTCATCTCAGAATTTCCTTTAATCTTTTCACCAATGCATCCCACAATCCCTTGGCAGTTGTGTGTTCCCTAAGTGTCTGAGTTACTTCATTTGATAGACACACAGTCAAGGTAAGGAAAGCCCTTTCATCTTCTTGCAAGATCAGTTTATCATTCTCGTCATATGTATCAATCGGTTTTGGCTCAGGTTCTGTTATAGTTGCAACCATAGGAATGTGAGGACCAACTTCAAAAGATCTCAAAAGGCTAGCATCCGTCAACTTGATAAAGTTTTTAAACCTCCATTTAAAATCAGTAAAGTTACCTTCCAAGGTCATAAACTTTGGAGGCTAGTGGTCGTTCCAGCCTTATTATCAAGAAATAAACAACTCTTCAACAACTCAGCATCATTAGCCATGGTGTAAGTTAGTTTGTAGTAGCAAGAACTCTTCAAAAATAGAAAAAGTGCAAGTCCAGAAGAATCAGATCGCACGAGAATGCCATTGAAAATTTTTCTTCAAACGAATCACATGGACATGCGATGCGATTTGTTTGAAAAGGACATTCGATTCGGATTTCTAAAATGCGATGCAATTGGATTTTGAATGCGATGCGATTCAAAAATCCAATGCGATGCGACTAAAATTTTCAAGCGATGCGATTTCTTTTCTTGTGCAATGCGATTACTTTTTTCAATGCGAAGCGATTCAAATTTTGAAGCTATGCAATTCAAATTTAGATGCGAAGGGATTATTTTTCAATGCAATGCGATTCAAAACTGATGCGATGCGATTGAACTTTTCTGGAAACTTAACCTTTCTTGAAACTTGTTTTGTACGTTTTTACCAACTTTTGTCAGGTTTTCATAGGCAAGTCAAATACTCTTTTTTGGTGAAGCGATTAAAATACTTGAACACACTCTTTCAACCCTTAAACACACAAATCACACACAATCACCTGTGAATCTTTTAGACTTTTCAAGGAACCTGTAAACACTTGAATTTCTTTTGCAACACCCGTAAACACTTAAGATTCTTCACAAACACACTTCAAAACTCACAAAAAAGACCAAAATCCAAGGTTGTGATCGAAGAACCTCAACTAGTAGATCCGAAAGCTCTAATACCAATTGTAAGTCCCGAAACCAGATCTAACAACAACTATTCTTGGATCAATCTCTTAGTGCTAGAGGAAATCACACTAAAGTAACCGAGATCTCAGATCTTATTTGGAGTTTGTTTATTTTGGCTAGAGAGAAGATAGAGAGAAAGTTGGAGTAGTTAGAAGGATAAGGTTTTTAGCATAAGGTTGGTTTTGCATGACCATGCTTCCCTATTTATAGGAGAAGCATGGCATTCATCTAATATATTATTCACGGCCCAATGGGCTATTGTTTACAAGGCTTCGGCTCTCCATCTCTAGGAAGATTGTGTCCAGGATCTGGAAATCTAAAGCCTTGCAAAGACGATAAAATACAAATGTAAACAAGACAAAAGACTTCTAATATACAAAATAGGGCCTAACACCGACGAAAGTCAAATATTGATCGAATTTCCCGTCATTGTTTGGTCGGGTTCAAAGCTTGTTATTTCTATATTATTTTCAATGTGTTCAAGAAGTTGGATCTGTGATGTGAACTTTGAACAAATTGGATATGGATTTGGATTTAGAGAGGAATTAATAAGTTTTGTCATTCGACCATTGAAGCCGGTATTTCGAGAACAATATGTGGATATTCGAGCTCATCTCAACATATATTTCTTAAGATCCGAGAGAATACTGAAATTAGGTGGGTCATACCTTGAAGGGTGAATTGAAATGAAGAGGCTTCAGTTTATTGGGTGATTTGTGAAGATGCGAGATACGGTTTAACAAAATTTTGATATCACAAGTCAAAGAGGTGATTGTAAGGCCAATAATTTGTGACTTATGATAACAATATGGCGAAACTCGTAATATATTTATGGTCAAACTAATAATTAAAATGGGCGTGAATTCCGGATCCGAGACGAGAGCTTCGGTGCACGCGTTTAGCTTCAGCGAGGAAAAGGCTTCTAGAAGATTTGTGTTTTACTATTAATATGACATAATTTGTCATATATATGTGTGTGTTTGTATGGTGTAATCAACCACCCAAGGGGAGCTCACCTTGGGTGGAATCGGTTCGTTTCATATTATCAATCGTTTAAACCGATTGATTTCACCACACCGGTCTCGATCGCTTATCAAGAACAAAATATGTTCGTTTGTCGGATCCGGCGTTAGGGGACCTGCAAATTCTGTCACACACTTGGACATCAAAATGCGAATACAAAAACATCTCACTACGAGTATCACTCCAACGTAGAACCCCAATCATTTGAAACGATAGAAATAATATTAGCAAAACATAATAAACCTAAAGAAATTATTAAACTTTATGTAGAGTAACCCTATTAAATATCATAGTCAATGATGTAAACTAGATTATAGTTCAGGGATAATATTTAAATATTTTTATTTTGAAAAAAGAAAAAACTCTAAGTCGACTTCCACCAAGACTCGAACTCGCTTCTCACACACAACCTGCTTTGGTTGATTCATATTCCATTTCACCTGCATGTAAAGTAAATATACACAAAGAAAAAAGTTAATGGATGTCATGTAACATCCACGAGTTGGTCAACTGACTCCCTCCACCAATCAAATATAAGAACTTTAGTCTTTAGTTTTTCTTCTATCTATTGTATAATTTATACTTGATTATTAATAAGTAAATGTGTAAGAAAGTTTTCTTTTTATTTCTTTGGGAATTCATTGTGAAATAATTTTACAGAGTTAATTACATGAATAGTTGAATAGTCCATTGGTATAATCGTATTCCAATTTCTAAGTTTGATTTATTACATTCTTGGTTCTTCATTATTCACTCAAGCATAACAGGAGTGATCTTTTACACTAAAAGACGTTAAAAAGTTTATATTTATTTTATAAATAAAAATTATCTCTCTCTATAAAAAAAGTTCAAATAAACCTTAAATCCCCGTCCTTCGTTGATATGCTTTGTTACCCCACCATGTATGTTCACATGCACAACACCACAAGCACCACACACGTTAAGTTGATCTAGAGAGGAGAGTAACCTTGAAATTTGAGTCCCCATCACGCCCCACCAACGACGTTTATTTCATAATCACAAAGCCCTATCCCACGTCATCTCAGATCGCCAACCTCAATTCTAGATCGCCACCTTTCCCGTTATTATTTGTGTTAACTGTAATGCTAGTTGTTTATCGTTCCCTTTCGATTATGCCTCCTTGGCTCCTTCCTTTGTCATAAGTTTTTTTACCCACTAACTCACGCACTCTTTAAATTTACCTCACTATCTACATCTTTTGCCCATTATGCTACTCTAATCATCATCCCCATGGACAGATGCATATTTTTCATACACTTTGGTATCACTTAACTACAAGCCCGTTTTTCATACACCTTGAGTAGATTCACATTTTTCATACATCCTCATGGATAGATGCATATTTTTCATACACATTTTTCACTATCTACATCTAATTAATGATCTAATGCAAAATATATGCATGACATTACAAGGAACAAAACACCTTGTCTAAATATGAGCTAATGGAGAAGACTATATGAAGATGCTTGTTGAAAAAGTATATCAAAAAAATAATTCCTACATTCTAATTCAATGTTTATTATCCTTTTATTAATGGACTCATAAAGGTTTGTTAGGTGTTTCTCTCAATGTTTTTAAAAACTAGTTCATATTAGCCGGTTGAATCAGTAAAACCGAATTAATTCCATACAAGGGCGCGGAGATTTTTTGTAAAATACCGGTTTTAGCCTAAGAGATTTTTTACAGCTTGTAGTCCATATTTTTTAAAAAGATATCTTTTACCCTAGCGATTATAACCGAAGATGATTCCCATTCCGTCCTTCTTGATAGGCGATTGAAAGACCTATTATTAAAGTATATGAGTAAAGAAAAAGCAATCGAGTAAACAACTTTTGACGCTTCAAAAACTTTGTTTGCAAATAGATTGCTTTTGGGTTATTTTTTGTTATAGTTAACTTTGGGATTATTGTTTATTATGGAATCATGTACAGTTGGGTTATTTTTTGAGTTAAAGTTGCATTTATATGAAATTATAGGGTAAACTATTCAATCCGTTGAATTTTCCGGTACAACCTAGTTGAACCAGTTGTACCATTTTTTAGCTTAGTCGATACAAGTAAACTTAAAACATTGGTTTCTTTTGTAAAAGAACTTGGTTATTTGTTTCTTGAATATTAAACTAATACTCAAGAAAATGTAAATCAATACTTCGAAGAGTTTGCATTATAGGTTATCTAAGAACATTCCCGACAGCTTCTCTATCTCTATCTCTATAATTACACTAAAAAACACTACATTTTTTCTCTCATATACAATTAAATAATATTTTTTTACATCTTTATCATTATCTTTTCTCTCTCCTTTACTCACAGCCACTTTCAAATATAATAAAAATAAATAGAGAATGAACAGTGTTCCTCCAAATTTACTCATCTCTTTAAAAATATTTTGAAAGTGAGGCGTAAACTCGGAATTCGTGTGTGTGTGCAATACATAAATAAGATAAACAATAAAATAATTAATCTAAGCAAGCTGTAAACAATTTTTTTTAATAGCACATAAGGCAGTTCAGATAAGCACGTATAAGGTCCTAAGCATATTTCTAGGAAAATTTCTAATGAACTATCTTATAACCTTCGGCTCTAATACCAATCTGTCACACCCCAACCTAAGGCGGAAATGTCGGGGCGTGATCCGATTGCTCACAGCTCGAAGATACTATCATAATATATAAATGTGACAATATCTATTTAATAATTTTATTTCAAATGTGCACACAATATTCAAATACAACAATACAATTCAAATAAATATATACAACAATTTAAATTCATGTTTGTCTTCAATAAAACCCTAAGGTGTTTCTAAGTGTCCAAACTTCAACTCAAGCAACCTGCATATGTGTAGAAAACAGAGTTTATCAACAACACATGTTGATTGAGTTTATCACCAGTTTTGCAATAAAATAATGTTAATATAATAATTATGAGAAATAAGCAAAATGTAATAAATGCGGTAATGAAATCAAACTATGAGCAAATAAGTTGTTGATTAAACCATTGCCAAGCGAATCGGGCGCCGGTAAGTCAACCATGAGCAAATAATGATAAGACCGTTGCCAAGCGAATCGGGCGTTGGTCAACGAGAACCCTCCACAAGGGGATATGTCAAACGATTGCACATAAACATGTAAGCACGTAACAAGTATATTTGATTAATCACACACAATTAAACGTTTGCTATTATATATCTATATATATATATATAGTATAATATACGCATATGTCCCCAAAACGTTTTAGAAAACTGAGTAACATAGGGGAATGATAAAACTCACCTTAGATTAAAGGCAAGTGATTAATAATTAAGATAAACGAACAAAAGATTAAGCGAGTCGTCCAATACGCGTCGAACGAGATTAATGATCAGAACCTAAAACTTTGAGATGTGATAATATAAGTAAAAAACAAACTTAATGCCGCTAGAATCAATCCAAACGGACATCTAGAACTCCGGTTACGTTATATTTAAGATTTAAGCGAGCTGGTACTGACCAGAATCCGAACAGAGAGTCGGAACTCTGGTTATGGTCAGTAGCCTTAAAATTTCTTTACGAGAATAAAAGTCTTCTGGACCGAACGTTGAATCCGGTCAAAAGTATGAGAAAACGTAAAGTCAAACTTGTTGACTGTTTTGCCCTTTAACGGGTTTTAAGCGAATTGCCCAGTCAACACCCTTCAACCACTGAAATTGATTGAAGGCTATTGACTAGGGAATATGTATGAACGATTCCTATGTTACAACTTACCCGGAAAGTGAAAGAATCAAGAGGAACGATGAGTCAAAGGTCGATGCTTAAGCAAAGTCAAACTTCGAGTCTTGTATCTTTAACAAATAATCAAAACCGAGCAAGATGATGAAGGCCAGAGGATGATGACGGCTGGGAGATGAATATTTAGGGTTTAGGGAAGTTTGTTGCAGAAGAATATGATCCTGTTAATATAGGAAACACTAAAACAAACTATATTTAGTTACTTTACTCGTTTAGGAAACCGAATAAGCATTTAAAGACGAAATCAATATTATGTGCAGTAAATTTCATGCTTGATCAAGGGGTAATGTATATGGACATGTATCTAGGCTTTAGGGGATTTCTTAGGGCTTAATTCACTTGATTATGTCCTAAAATAAGCGATTTTTATGCCAAAAACGAACTAGGAAACGAAATCGGGTATAGGATCTGTGCAGAGGTGTCACCGCGTTGCGTGGCCAAGATGGGGAAGACCATCGCACGGCGTCCCAGTCTATGGGAGGTCAGAATTTGGTTTTTGACATAATTGGTCCCTGAAGTTTGTTTATTGGTTAATTATTGAACTTTTTATGATATAAATAAAATTTTGAACATTCTTGAAAGTATAAAGGTATAAATTAAACTTGTAATCTTTAATTCTTATAAATATTAATTTTTTGATGAATAATAAAGATCTGAAAGTGTTCCCGATTCGGGTTAAACGTAAACGAAAGTGGGTTTGAAAAATCCGAAATGTTACATATACATTTTTATAAAAATAAAAATTTTAATATTGTACTACTATACGTTGTTACAATATATTCCACAACACATTTGGTGAAATCCAAACATTAACAACAAACCAAGTTTGTTAAATATTGAAAATAGTATACTTTCAAATGTTATAATTAATATATTATACTATGTATATTGTTGAAGATTGTAAATAAAAAAAAAACTCGAATATGCTTTTATTTTATGAAGCAATTTTTTTAATCATTCAATTATAAATATATGCTTAAAAGTTGATCAATTTTTTTTAAATCAACCCATTTATCTATTCACTTTTTTGTACACTGTCATATAAATTTATAAATTATAAACATATGCTTTAAATCTATCCATTTATTTTTTTCGGTTAATTTAGTAAACTATGTATGTGTTAAAATAAAAGGATAGTATATACCAATCATTTTCATATATAATAAAATTTACCTATTTAGTTTCTTGGTTTTTTTTATCAATGATTGTTTCAGGGTTTTTGTGGAACTTAAATTTGATTGCTACGAGTCAAAACTTAGTAAATAGATTTTTTAGTACAAATTAACTATATTTGGCTCAAAATTGGTTATGGACCAAAAGGGGTTAATCTGAATATTTTTAAAAGTTTGAGAATGCAACAGATTTATCGTTTGTTACAGGTTCAAAATTTGACTTGAAAATGTCAAACAAATGAAATGTAGAATTTTAAACGTGGTTTGGGTTTCGAATTTATTTTCAAGAACATTTTTGAAAATAATCAAAAGATTCTGGATTTGACAAATTGAGTATTTTCCTCACGACTATTAAAATTGAAGAAAAGATGGCGAACACTTCCGAAATGTCATCTTCTGACCTATCAATGATTCTAACTTTTATCAAATTTGAAACATTTGTGTTAGGATTGAATTATCTTTCAATGGTGATCAAAATGTTGTATGTGAAGCATGTCATACAAAATTATGCTCAAGTGAAGCAAAACATTCACAAAATTGAACGAGTTAATGTGCTATTTTTTATTTTGTCATTCTTGCAAAGTCGAGAAGCCCTCTCAAACTTATCAAAATCTTTTTTACGGTATAGCTCACAACTATTATTGTATGAGAAGTTTTCTCTGGAATTGGTTCATAACCAAAATTCTTTCAATTATACATATATTACTGAAAATGAAATTTTCAATAGATGGAGCATTCTCGGGTACGTTTTTGCACGTTCATTACTTATTTTATTAAGTTCTTTTTTTGAAAAAAAAATCATTTCGTGATATGAATAAAAGCAATTTACGTACACATAGTATTGATATAAATATAGATGTAATACATTTTTCCATATATATTATTTAGTTATATTTGATTTATTTGTAACTTTTTTTATTTGGATCATCCCTTGTGTTCACGGGCTCTAAAGCTAGTATGTAATAAGGGAAGTTAGGAAGGAGATATATATAAATGCCCCTTAAAATAATTATGCCGAAGGCGTTATATTGTACTTCACTAATTTTATTATTATAATAAATATTAACTAACTAACTTGTGTTGTGTTGTCATATGCCAACTTCTAATGAAGTCTAAATTTTATTACTGTCTCTCAATTACTCTTATTGAATATTAATAATTTTAAATAATCAAATATTTAAAATTTATTCTAATAGTTTATTAAAACTTACTAAATCATAAGATGATTTCAATTATCATATTTAAATATAAATTTATAATTCTTAAACCTTAATATATTAATCTTAAATCTTCATTGTTTCTTTTTTTCACCAATGACAGATGACGACATACAAATCTTTTAGAAACTGCTGGTTTCGTAGGTCCTTATAATGGATCTCACAGCTAGTTCTTGGATCAATCCTGTTATAGGCGGAAATCACCTGCAACAACAACGACTCGGATCTTGTTGTGTTTGTTTATTTGCTAATTTAGGTAAGAAAAGAGTTGGTGGAAGGATAAGGTTAAATAGAGAAAGAGTTTGTGAGATTGGTTTTTCAATAGGTTAGTGTGTGCATGAGAAGCTTGCACTATTAATAGTGCAAGTCTCATGCATTTCTCTTTATTTCCATTGACCCAATGGGCTTGTTTACAAGAGGCCTCGGGACCAACATCAAGGAGGCTAAACGAAAACAAGTAAAATACAACTGATAATTAAGCTAATTAATACAACAGACTTAAACAACATAAATGGGCTCTACAATTTTTCTCTAGTCTTTATTATTATTAGCTACTTCCGTCTCTAGTCAGTCTCGTACTCGAAAGTGTTGGGGTTATCAATTAGTTGGTTTTCAACAAGATGACGAAAAAACTTGTTGAATTTCTCAACTATTTGATCATTTTTTACCCGAGCTGGGTCTTCAAGTGTAAGTAGAGGAGACTTGTACAGCTTCATGATGTCTACTCTAATGAACCGCATCAATTCATGCTCTTCAAAGAATCGGAAGGACCACATCTGCTTGCAGGGGATGACTGCTGAACTGAAATTTCGGCAACAACGGTAGTAGCAACAATAGTAGCAGCGACATTATGAGCTGCATCATCGGCCTGAACAATCTCAGCTCATGTATCTTTCATAGGATCTTGAGAAGCAATACAGATAGTCAACATCATAAGTAGAATCCAATCTTTTTTCCTTGGCAAGCGATCCTAAACCTGCATTTAAATCTACACCAAAAACATCATTAAAGTCGCTCTCCAACTCAGCATCTAGGTCCCTTGTTTCCTTAGAAGCATCACCGGTAGATGGATCATCTCGAGCAGTATCATCAACGTCACCATGTGGAGTAGATTGATTGCCTCTCCCATCACCACCACCAACACTTTAACCACTATTACCACCATCATTCGAGTCATCATCATCATCTGACTCGTCATCATCGTCTTTGATCTCACTTTCTTCCTCCTCCTCATCAATTCTTCTTCACCATCAACATCATCACCAACATCATAACCACCACCACCAGAACCACCAACATTACCAACATCGCCAGCATCACCACCACCAACTCCACTCGCACCAGCACCATCACCAGGTTGACTAAGACCAGCCGTATTAGAATGTCCAACTTTCTTCTTTTCTTCCTCTTCATCGTCGGAGTCTTCGAAACCTTTAAACACTTTCATAACTCTCCTTTTCAGATCAGCAGTTTCATGATCTGACAAGGCAATGAGTCCAGAGCGGCTTTGTACTTGGCTACCAGGTCTTCATTGATCTTGAGCTGAGCTTTCAATCCGCTTTGTTCCTTGTTCTCAGCTTTCAACCTCTCGATCTCATACCTAAGCTGGGCGCTCTCTGTCCTTACTTTGTTTTCAATGTTGTTTGAGGACACAAGATCATTCTCCAATGTCATAACCCTGAACTTGAGTCTTCCAACCTTAGTAGTTCGTTCAGTAAGTGACAAGGATTGATCATTCATCAAGACTTGTTGATTTGTCAACTTCAGCTGAAGGGATGCGATCAAGACTTCATGTCTTGCAATCTTTTCTTTGTCTTCTGCTATTTCTTTAGCAAATATCTCCATCTGTACTTTATCCTTTGCCCTCTCCTTCTCAAACAACTCCATCTACTCTTTCTGCTTTTTCCAATGCCATGATCCTTTGCAGAATTGGATCCGTGAACACTGGAGACTTTTGAGAGTTGCCTATGGACAGAGGGGTTGGGAATAGGATTTCAGGTCGGGTGGTGGAGGGTGGAGTTTCACCCATTTCTCCTAAGAACTCTAGTTTCACTTTCCCTCTCTCCAAAACTTCATGTTTTCTTTCTTTTTGTGTTTGTAAAACTAAGATCCAAGATCCGAATGTTGTTAGTGATTTCCACCAACTAACAACACAATTTGATCCGATTAAAGTTTTGAGATTCATCAAATAGGACCTACATAGTGCATATGTCATTATCATATGACTATCTCCCTGAAAGATTATTGGATTGTCATTAAACTTATTCCTTATACAGGGAAAATCATACAAATCATCTATAGAATATAATTATACTACTGCTATGATTACACAATATTTTACTGATTTATACATCATCTAGAATAATCGATCACTCCCGACCCTCACGCTGAGATTTACAATGATATTGTCCATTAAAGGAAGTCATTATACGGATGTCCCACCTCGAATACTATCATCGTGCATTGGGTATGCGGGAGTGGAGAATTTTACGCTTAAGTATGTTTGAGTGAAAGCAATCCAAGATGGATGCGTTTTGAAAGTTTTCACTAATGCGGCCAAAAATGGTATGTAAACTTATGGATGAACAATATAGATTTATGTATATAAGGCGTGCAAACTTTATGTATTTATGAAAACTTCTCACAATGGCCTTTTCATACATTAGTGTATATGATTCGACCGATCGATGATTAGAGGCTGGAATATTAAGTATTGAAATTCAAACTCAAAAACTTGGAAAAGTTTTACGCTAGAATATAATGCTACTTTGCTAAACCCACATTTCAAAACGCTTGACATGAATAACCAAAAGTTGGGGAACATATTGAATCTTTCTCAACGACTTTGTGTGAGGGATATCTCTATTTAGAGCCTACAAATCTTTGGAAACCAGCAAGTGACCCATTAGGCCATTAACTTATTTGCCTTTTGTATTAACGTTATATTCTTCAATCTAATATATTTTGTTCCAATCTTAGTAATTGTGTTTTTGTTCTCTAGCTTGATTTCACTTCTTTTTTTCAATTCCATTATGTTTCATTTCATTTAGAGTCACGAAAAAGTATATTATTTCAAGTTTAAACTGTTTTATTTTAAAGATTTGTGTAATGAAGTCATCTAAAACAAGTTGAGATGACGTTTACCATCTACCTCGAGTTAATTTTCTGTGCCTAAAAGGAAATGTCGTACTATATAGCAACGAAAGGTCATAAATATTCTACTCAAGTTGTTCAAACTATTTTAGTATATATTTACTCATCAAAGTTTATTAGAGTATTCTATATTTCTATGTTATTTGCGTTTAACTACTATATTGTCGTAGTGCCAATGCCAATATTTCAATTACATTTGAGTAAGCTCACAATGTTGATCTCATGGTAAAAAGAGAAGGCTTTTAACAACATAGAAAATATTTTCTAGCTCTTAACAAAATCATATATGAACCAAACAAAGCTCAACCTACACCTCAGTACACTAGAAGAGAAGATGACCCCTAAAGTTCATCATTCATTGTAACCAACAGGCCGAGAGAAGTTAGGGAGTGATTTTTAATAGAAAAGCTAGAAAAATAATAAGTAATAAGTAATAAATAAAACAATAATAATAATAATAATAATAATAATTGTGGTAATTTCTTATGAAGTTATCGGGGAGGTCTCTTTTGTCATGGGAGTATTGATGTAGATATACATTGTAATTAAGTGTATTGATATGGTGGTGTCGGACGGTTTTCGTGTGTGGGCTAGCTCCTTGCTAATCGGCCTCTCTTTGTACTTGTTCTTTTAATATAATACTTTTGTTGGCTGTTATTAAAAAGAGAAAAAAAAAAGACCTACGAAGTTAGAGCATTCCCAACTTATTCCTTATCACCATCTCTATAATTATATTAAAAAACACTAAATTTCTCTCTTCTGTTAATTAAATAATGTTTTTTATACTTTTACTATTACAGTTTTCTCTCTCTACCTTATAATTTACAAAAAATCATTACCTTTTCCCCAATTACAAAAAATCACAACATTTTCTCTCTCCACCCTATAAATTACACTCACCACCACTCAAAACCTCACCATATAATTTACAAACTCCCCACATATAAATTTGAGGGATAGGATGGGAATGCTATTACACTAAGGCCCTTCAAATTTATATATTACAAACTGAGTCCTTCTAGATCCTAAAGCCCATGAGCTACTGATCACTATCGGCCCAGTGCATAGTTAAGGACCAATAATTAGTATCCTCAACTAGAGGTGTACAAAACCGGTTTTAAATCCAAACCAAACCGGTTTATAAACCGAACCGGTTTGGTCAATGGCTGGTCAAAACCGGTTTGACTAAACCGGTTTGGTTTATAAACCGGTTTAGACACAAGATGAGCCGACCTGGTCACGTCGGTTCGGTTCGGTTTATAAACCGGCTAAAACCGGTTTTAACCGGTTTTAAACCGTTTTTCTCAAACCGGTTCGGTTTTAAAACCGGTTTGGTAGATCTTAAGGAGAACCGGTCCTGAAACTAGCGCTTTGGGTCGGGTTGGGAACCGGTTTGGGTAAAACCGGTTTTAAACCCAAACCGGTTCGGTTCGGTTCGGTTTGCCTAAAACCGGTCCCAAACCGGTTTTTTTGTACACCTCTATCCTCAACTACATTTAGCCCAATTAGTATTAACAAAAGCCCATAGCCCCATATGACTAATTAGGCCATCAGCCCAGCGCCACCAAGCTAGAGTTTAGAGGTGTACAAATCGGTTAATTGGCCCAATCCAACACAAAATCGTGGAACATGTGGACTTATTTCATGTACGTGAATTATCTTCGCATATTACCATCAAACGTCACTTGTACAATACCATGGCACCAAGCCACGAAATATGTGGAGTTATTCATATATCTTATTTTTATTCATTACCATCACCAAACGTCCATTCGAAATTCAACGGTGGATACGTGAAACGAGTTTGCGCGTTCGTGTAATTCCAATATGACAATTCAACCTTTTGAGTATATCAAATAGGTGTGGCAATACAGCCTTTTGGGTTAAAAGACCAAAAGTTTTATTCAACGAATAAAAAAAGTAAAAATATAAGAAACCTCATTACATTTTAAGCAAAAAGCTATTGAGTTGGTTAGTGGGTGTGGTGAAGCATACATGGAAGTCGCTTAACAATATTAAAGGTGCTATGAATCACAAGATTAATTGTTTGTGAATGATTAAGAATGTTTTGATCAACCACTCATGTGATTAGTGTGATCGATGCGGCTGTAAGAACTGCCACAGTGTAGAAAGGCATGTTACATTTGTTAATGGTCATGCGGTAGTCGTTTCAAGTGTCCGATTCACAGACGTCGATGTTCTACTAGGTATGCTATAATTTGAAATATGTGTTCGAATATCTGAAAGGGCATAATATATGTTGGTAAATAGTTTGAAGATGGATACATGATACATCTTATACGCATGCTCGTGATTACGAAATGAATGTTCAACCAAGTGTTGTCTAATTTGTACTAGGAAGGCTATATTGCTATTGGGTGACCCTTTTGTGACTTACCATATGCATGGCGTTCATATGATGACATTCTAGCCTTACCAATTTTGGTCTTAGATGTTTTTAATGTCAAGAGTTGTTGAATTGGACTATTTAAAAGAAATTGAACTAAGAATATAAAAAACTAATTACGTATCTATATTAATAATGCATTTTGAAAATTTGTCTCAATAAACCACTTTTTCATATAAATACCATTTGAGGTTATAGCTTACAACCACCACCGATACATTGGTTTTCTTTCATGTGGAACTGGAGTGTGTAGGTCCAACCAACTCCTGTCAGGTCTCCACCACTATAAGAGGGTTGATTGCAACTAATTTCTTTCAACAACAAAGAAACCAATTTAGATGGTAACAATATTCAATTGTGAAATCAAGGCTAGCCTACTCAAATACCAAATATTATCCCAAAAACATAACTCATGACAATTACTTTGCAAGATCAATATAGACATATATCCATCCTATTAAGGATAGCTGAAGAGATTGCCAGATTGATATCTCACAGTGTCACTCTTTTGGGAAAAGACTAATATGTAAATCCTTAAAAGTTGAACCTATCTAAACACAAAGCAAACTCAAAATACCATTCTAATTGGAAAACAACCCAGATTTACAAAGATGGAACGCCAAAAGCAAACCGACATCCAGAGTTCAGAATTATTTAGCACCTCAAAATACTTGAAAATACTTCTTAGCTTCTGCTGTCTTGCCAAATACTGATGATTCCAAGACCTAAAGAAAACAAAATTTACAAGGTGTATTTATTTGATTAGGGAATGTTACTAAGCTCAATATAATAGAGCATGTATAATTTTCAATAAAGAATTATCTAAAATCCAGGAGCAACAATTTTGACATTACCAATTGACTTAAGCCCTCGAGGAGTGGAGACTGGATATAGTAGACCTTAATATCTTATCCCCGACTATCGATCTCAATTTCCTAATAAACTCTTCCCTGGTTGTTTTCTTTCCCTACAAAATCACCAACAAAGGTAAGCAAACATTTTGAACACAATACACATTCATAAAAGACGTGCCAGCAGTCAGCACTCAGCATACCCTAAGAGACTCATATAAGATATGCACCAACTTCATGTCATCAGGAGCTACTTTATCCGAAATAGCTTCAAACAGCTTCGAGAAAGGCATCCAAGGGGATTTAGGAGCCTTAGAAGAGCTTGATCCAACACACGGAACATTTTCAACAGACATGTGCCCCTAAAACTCATTTTTAGCATATAATCAGGTAAAATTATGCTTTAAATTAATTACCACATGAAGAAAACTCACCAATTTGCCGGTAGAGGAATCTACTTGCACGGGTCCCTGAGGATCTTCGGTTGTTACCCTTGTTGGCAAATCCGCCTTACTTTCCTCTATAATTGGATTCCCTGTGTAATTAGGAACATGGTGATAAAAAACAGAAAATTGGAAATTAGGGTTTCTATTTCTTTGTAGCATGCTTGAATAAGTCAATTCAAAATGGTTCGGGCCAATGAACTGCCCTACCAAGTACAACTTTCCATGTGAGTAATTATGATGTTATAAAATAGGATGATAAAAGTGAGTGAAGTTGGAGTTGGATGATAGGAAGACATGAACTACTACTACCTTCGTTGATTGGGGACGTCTTGACAGTGACAGCATATTCAGGATAAATATGAGTATTCATATTCATGTTCCAAACAATATAATGATTTGGATTATCCAGATTATCAACTCCACTGTCAAAGGACTCGTCACTTGGATAAAATTGTTTAGATCCAGGTAAAACAAGTTCCATATTTCCCAATATCACTCGGCATAATATCATGCATCTTATTCCTTTTTCGTCAACATCACAAATGCTACCACTGTCATCACAGCATAAAATTAAAAACTCCACAAAAGCATATATATAAAAACTTTTAAGAATACTAAAGTTTCAAAACAACATAAAGAGCTAATTTGTACCTGTTGTAGGCAGAGCCAATAGCTGTAAGGTGGACCCCATACCCATACCTTCCAAGTTTGGGCCCGTCATGTCCGAGCCCATAAACAACAGTGCTAGAGTTTGCATCTGTAGAAGATACAAACCAAGCATATTTCACATTTGCATTTCCACGAATCTTTTGTGTAATTTCAAGTTGCTTCTGAAAAAGCTCTAGCTTTGATTCCATAACATCACCCATACATTTCTTGATATCAACTATATCAACTTTCAAGGCGGGATTAAAGTCCTTGATAAACATATTTCTGACAGTTTCCATGTTCAAATTATTGCATGAAGTTGGAGAAACATCTTCATCCATTTGTTTGCAGCTATCATTTATATTGTGTTCAGCTTTGACCCTCTTAATATTTGACCCTTGAACATTTGACTCGCCCGAGCACTCCTCAAAGTTATTGTTACTTAGTCCGTTAAGATCAATCTCGACATGCAACTTAATTTCAGGAGTCATAGAAGACTCTAATTCAACAAGTTCTAAATCATTCTGTACTTGATGACTTTCATAGCTAGAATATGATTCAGGGAAAAAGCAACTACTTTTGTCATCAATCCACGCTATAGGTTTCTGTACACCAGTTTTCAAATCTACTTCAGTCATATGTAACATATCTAACAGTAGATGACGCCCGTTAAACTTCACTTCGATTGCTGACTTCTTTGCCAAAAAATCTTCCTTGACCAAGTCAACAACATCTTGGGAAAAGTCATTCCATTGACCGTCTTGAGAGAAAAGCATATGTTTGGGTGCTCCACTTTTCATAAAATTTGAGTAGTTTTTGAGTAAAGTTTTTCTAGATGAGAAACACTTTGACTTACAGCTTTCATGTCTCTTTCTCTTCCCGGCCCTGTTCAATAGTGGGCTGGGCTTCAGAGCCAAATTCTGGTTGCTAGCTCTCACTACTTGAGATATTCTTTTCCTTTTAGGATCAACAATGATCCTACCACCATCGTCTGATACTTTCACCAACCTTGATGCCATTTCTCTACAAAGCTAAACTGTATTTACACTAAAACCTAAGAACCACCAACCGGGAGTAACCTACGATAATGAAAACAAGGGATTGAAGAAATTGCAAGTCCTGCGTAAGAATTGAAAAAAAAATAGCAATCAGATATCACCTCACGCGTTACATTCAAAATCAGATGAGAATTTCTTACAGAACATGAAAACAAAATAAAATTGACAATACCAATGTACTTTTGAGAGATGGTTCCTCGCCTGATATGATTTGAAGCAAATTCCAAATCATATAAAGCATAATAATCCCACTTCTAATCCATTAATCCTTATATTAATGAAATTCACCGACTATAAATATAATCTTTTCTTTTTATCGACAAAAATATTTACACCATGGACATATTGACCAACCAGGAGAAATCTTGCTTTACAAGAAACAGGGGTTATTAATTACAGATACAATGATAACCTTATTAAGTAAATATTTATTTCAATTCATTCCCTCTATCTAAAGATTATTATTTCCTTTTAGTTGATAACTTGCCTAAGATTAGATTACCTTCTTTATTTAAAGTAAAGTACACAGTCGTGGTTCCGGTAAATTACGGATTCCATCCTTTTAAAAGTTGAAATTGCACGAATCATTGTTTCTTTCAAAATGTGAGCCCCCAATAATCAAAAAACTTAAACTTCAGCAGGCTGAGATACAAAAACATGCTCAACAGCCATTGTAGTTCAGGGAGCATACCAATTTTAGAAACGGCTTCCCTTCTGCATATTGTGGCCATTTCCCTTCTACTGCTTGAGATTGACAAATTTCTTATCTTTATCATTAAGTAATTACAGCTCTAACGAGTACTAGGCTAAAAACAAAAAACATGTGTCAGAACTTGTAAAAAGATACAGTTAATAGAACATTGTATCTTTTCCATTAAAAATCTATATATTATCACACATGCATTACTCGTTTCCCAAGTAGTTAAAACATAAAACATTTTGCAGCTATCAAAAGCATCACTAGGGTCTAGGGCTGTAAGCGAACAGAGTCGACCAAGGCCTTGTTCATCTTCATCTATTAAGCTTCTATCTGACAAGTGAACGGTTCACGAACACCTAACCGAACGAAATTTCTTGTCGTGTTCATTCATTAAGAAAATGAATTTGTTCGTAAACGGTTCACGAACACAAATGAATAACCATAAATGAACACAAACAATCTTATATTTAATTTCGCTAACTGAGAATGATCAGTGTACTGTCAAAGATTCGATCCGGCTACCAAGTTTGTGTTCGTGTTTCTTTTAACATTTCATATTGACATGTTAACTTACATATAAGTTAATCACATAATACTTGTATATATTTGTTTTAAAGCAACAGTTTTGTTTAAAAATACATGATAAGATTAGAAAAGTCAATTAAAAAAATATTAAAAACCTTTAACGAACAACCATAAACAAACACAATTGAACGAACACGGGCTATGTTCGTGTTCGTTCATTTAGTTAATCAAACTAAACTCCTTGTTCATTTATTCCTGCCAAACAGTAACAGAAACGAAAAGAAATGAAAACTTATTAGCATAAAAGCATTAAATTCACAAATTTTAATCTTCCAAACCCTAGAAACATCTTACACAAAATCAACCACGTATTTGTTAATCAATTCGTAAAACCTAACGATTTAGTAACGGATCAAACCAGAGCGTCAACAAACGACATAATTCAACACCGATCTGTTAAAAATGAAAACCCTAGAATCGGAAAGAAACATATTATCGATGAAAGGAACTCACCAACACGAGAAGAACTGATCGGAAGCGTTCTGCTACACGATCAATAGCAATCGATTGATAAAGAGTCGTAACTAATTCGTTGATTTTGCGGAAGAAATCAAAGTTGAGGGTTGAATTTTGGGGGAGAGAGTACGAAGGACTTGTAAAGATAGTGACGTTATGAAGAATTTTGTGTGTGTGAACCGTTTGGTTGAACCCAGCCCACTATGGGGTACCGACAATGCCATCATATACTGTACCCCCATTCATCTCGCTATCAGTTACGCATCATGATTCACCTTCTCGTATTCGGTCGGGACCACACTCACTAACCTTATGGTTATTCACATCTGTAACATTCGTTAATTTTTCAAACTCAAAAACTCGACATGTTTAAATTTGAGATCTTGTAATTTCTTATTTTGATAGTTAACCTTATTTTACGTATTTTATAATTTAATCAAAGTCTGGAAGTTAAAACTGTCAATTTCTAAGCTTTCTGCGAAAACTTGTTCTTTGCGTAATCGCATGATCAAATTTAATAAATTTATCATTCATCATCTATATTATTATTTTTATTACTAGGCTATTGACCCATGTACTATACGGGTGGAAATTAGTAAAAATGTCAGGTAAACATGTATGTTTATTTATTTAAAGATATATACAAATTTGTATTAATATAAACAGATAAATTTACATATATATATATAAGTAAAATCAGTTTCTAAGTAATCATAATTTTGAAAGAATGATTAATTTATATTTATATAACTCTTAGTAAAATAAGATATTATTATACTATAAATAATGTATTTCATAAATAGTTAATAAAAAAGAAAAGTGATTCAGAATTTGAAAATAATACTAATGCAATAGAAAAGAAACAAGTCGCCATCTTTATTCAAACCACATAACTGATCCCAAACCGAATGACCAAAATTTGATTTTTTTTTTTCGTCCCATACTATTGAAAAAAAATAAACTTAGGGTTTTGATTCATAATAAAGAGACAAGTACAAATAGAAAACGGTTGGGTGAAGGGAAGCATCTGTCAATTGGGGTGTGTGCTCGAAAAAAAAGAATAAGTCGGTTTTTAAAATAGTCTAAGAAAACAAGTGTTTTAAGGCTAATAATGACAATTATTAATTAGTTTTATAAGAGAGTCAAAACTTTTTACGGTGAACTAGCAATTTAGTTCATTCCAATTTAAATTTAAATGAATGCAATACTTATTAATTACTCTTACAATTCAACTTTCTTTAATTATCTATAAATCGTAACCGTCTTATGTTTTAACTTTACTTTAATTTTCATTTAGTGATATAAATCACTTACTCTATAACAATCATCTAATATTACGAATAAGTTTCAGAATATAAAAATTATTGAATTTAACATAATTAATGTAGCATTTCGGATTTTCTAAACCCGTATTCGTTTGCGTTTAACCCAACCCGGAATATTTGGGGATCTTTATTAAAAATTAAAAATCAAATATTTATAAGACTTTAAGTATCTAATATTCACTTTAGGCCCTTCATACTTTAAATGATGTTCAATTCTTAATTTATGCATAAAAGATTCATTATTATCCAATTCTCAAACTACAAGGACTAAAAGCGTCAAAAATCAAATTCCTCTCATTTTGGCCGGAGCACCACGTGGTGGGGTTAAATGCCATGTAACGCTCATGGTCCGAACAACTCCATTGATTCGATAATTCGTTAATTAGTTGAGTCAGTTAAATGCCATATACACGCTCATGGGCTTAAAAACTCAGTTGTTTATTACACGTTATTTGAATTGGGCCATCAAAATGCCATGGAACGCTCATGGGATGCCAATTCACAAACTTTATGTTGCTTTATTTAGTTGGGCCATTCAAATTGTCATGGAAAGCTCATGGGAAGTCAACTATTTTGATATGTTTTGTTATTTTATTCTTGGAAAATTTTATAAAACATTATTTACTTAAATGCATCAAACTTATATACATTATTTTAATTCCCGACTCGTCCTCGAGTCATCACTTGGACAATTCTATTACACTTCTATACTATTCCACATCAATTCATTTCCACAACTTACCCATCATCTTATAAGGTTTCATCTTTGGTCCTCATAGAATGTCTTTCCTAGGAATCAATCATCGTAATCAACATCGTTCACCTGCTTCTCGTGATTGCTGTTCGACTACTAGAATCGACAAGGAGTTTGCTGCTGTATTTCGTTAACTAAACGACCGCCAATCTCGACAAAACCAAAAATACGCCAAACAAGAAATCTTATACTAACTCATATCTGTTAATTTATATATTATTTAACTCATTTTTTCTTATTTATATCCATATTCTCAAACTATAAATTTATAAGTGCATTTAAATCCTTACCCTCAATTTTAACTATAAATATTTTATTACTTCCTGTCCTTCCTTAACTTCATGTTAGTTTCCATAACTTACTTTCCACTTTATAAATCTTTATTATTAAAATTCAATTATGGTAAACTTTATTATTATCCTCTAAATTTAATTTTTATTTTTAAATTAAAAATCATCCATTATTTAATTTAACTTTATCATTAAATTTACTTTTTGATTAACTCTCCATAGGAATCCATTTAGTGATTAAGTTTCGTTATTTAATTGAAATTAAACGATGGTTCATAAATAGTTCAACTCCCCACTTTGATTTTTGATATATATTAAAATTTTGAACATTTTAGTGATGAATTCGTAGTTATTAGAACACTCATTGTGGTTTATGCATTTCTAGCCTCGCGTTTATTTTGTATACTTCACATCTTATTTTTGGAATCACTATTAATTTAAAATTTGTTATTTACTTGAATTAAAAAAAAACCACGAATTCCCAATTTAATCTAATTTAATATCTTCAATTACATACTTTATATTTTATCTAATTTTAAAGATTTAATTAGAATAGGACTATCTCGGTGATTCGGAAATATCCGCTTCCCAGTTTAATCAATTAACAATTTAATTCAAATATGTATATCTTCACATTTTCATTAATATTTAAATTATTAATTACTAACTATTATAATATTTTAGAATATCTTAATCGAATTAATCTAATCTCAAAACCACAAACTTGAAAAGCTATGACTTCATATTAACTTCTCAAACTAATCAAACTCGACTTATCAAAATTTTTGTTAACTATACTCTCGATCGTAAGAACTTCATTCCTAAAGAATGTGATCTTTAAAAATTCCGCATACTATTAATTATTTTAAAGATTTGTTGTAAGTTAACTTTTTTGCATTTTATCGCCTGAATAAAATTCCTTTCATCAAGGTAGACTTATTAGAATCTTGTACCTATACCTCAATTCCTTAGTTTCGATAATCACGATTCATAAATAACATTTATTTCACAAAATTTGTTTCTTTCATAAGCAAAAGATATTTTAGAACTTACCTTAATTTATTAATCAGACTCGAACATTTATTAAATATCTCTTGAATTTAAAAATTTTTCAAAACGTTTGCTTCTTTTCAAATGATGGTTTTAAATGTTTTATAAACCACATGATGTAACGGATTATGCGGACCATCCGACGATATAAGTAATTATGGGTCGACACGTAATCACCAAAGTCATCGCATGGAAATCATAATACGTACAATTGTGTGTCATGATTTAGAACCTAAGGTAGCTTGGATAATGGTACGAATGTTGAAATGATAAGGACATGGTGGATACGCCGCTGGTACATCCTATATATAAGTGCCCTTATCGGATTATCATTTGAAGCGTCGCTTCGGTTATTAAAAGTTCTATGTCATGATATTTTCGTTAAAAGTTGGAATTGTTTTCAAAACGATGATGTTTTGGTTTTCCTTAATTTCGGAATGAAATTCCCTAAAGTAGGGGAGACTGTAACATTTCGGATTTTCTAAACCCGTTTTTCGTTTGCGTTTAACCTAACCCGGAATATTTTGGGATCTTTATTAAAAAATAAAAATCAAATATTTATAATACTTTAAGTTTCTAATATTCACTTTAAGCCCTTCATACTTTAAATGATGTTCAATTCTTAATTTATGCATAAAAGATTCATTATTTATCCAATTCTCAAACTACAATGACTAAAAGCGTCAAAAATCAAATTCCTCTCATTTTGGCCGGAGCACCACGTGCTGGGGTGGCCTAGGCCCACCACGCGGCGCTATGGGGTAGCTGATCAGATCATTTAAGTTTATTTCCTTTCCTAGTTCGTTTTTTGCCCGAAATCGCTTATTTTAGGACATAATCGAGTGAATTAAGCCCCAAGAAAACTAATATAACTAAAATACATGTCCATATACATAACCCTTGATCAAGAACGGAATCTACAGCTTATTTAAACTATTTAGTCATTAAATACATATTCGGTTTCCTAAACGAGTAGATTTACTAAATATGGTTCGTTTTTGATATTCCTATATAAACAACCCCTGATCTCATGCCATAAGACTTTACATAAACCCTAGAGGAGCCTTCTCAGCCATCCTACCTCTGTTCATCATCATTCTTCTCGGTTTATGCTTATATCGTTGAAGACATACTCTTAGACGTTTGACTTTGCATGCGTGTGGACCGTTGATTCATCATACCTCCTAATTCTTTCACTTTTCGAGTAAGTTGTAAACATAGGAATCATTCATATATATTACTACTTACCTAGTCAATAACCTTCAACCAATTTCGGTGGTTGAAGGGTGTTGACTGGTCAAATCCTTTAAAACTCGTTAAAGGGCAAAATAGTCAACTAGTTTGACTTAACATTTTCTCATACTTCTGGTTGGATTCAACGTTCGGTCCAGAAGACCTTTATTCTCGTAACGAAATTTTAAGGCTACTAACCAAAACCATACTTTTAACTTGCTGTTCGGATTCTGGTCAGTACCATCTCGCTTAAATCTTAAAACAAACATAACTTAAATTCTAAACGTCCGTTTGGGTTGATTCCAGTGGAAACAAGTTCCTTTTTACTTATATTACCATATCCTAAAGTCTCAGATTCTGAATTGTTTATATCGTTTAACATGTAGTGGATGTCTCGCTTATTCGTTAGCTCACTTATTCATATTTATATTCGTTTATCTTTAATCTAAGGCGAGTTTATCATTCCCCTATTTTACCAACTTTTCTAAACGTTTTTGGGACATATGCGTATCTATCCATATTTCATACTATATATATATCAAACAAATGCATACGTATAATTGTGAGTGACTTCATCAAATATACGTGTTACATGCTTACTTGTGTTAATATTCATTCATTTGTATATTGTGTTAATATTCATTCATTCGTATATTCGGAGGGGTCCATAGTATTCCTATGTATTGGGTGCTCATGCTATTGACCAACGCCCGATTCGCTTGGCAACGGTCTACATACTTGTTTATGGTTTGATTATATTTACCGCTTTTATCACGTTATGCTTATTTATATTGACATGTAAAACTGGTGATATTCTCACTCAACTTTATGTTGACAAACTCTGTTTTCTACGCATATGCAGGTTGCTTGAAGTTGAAGTATGGACATTTAGAAAGACCTTAGGGTTTAATGAAGACATACATGGATTTAATTATTTAAACTTATTTATTTACTTGAATTGCTTTGTTTTTTATTTGGATATTGTTTGTATTCTTTAGATAAAATAATTAATTAGATATTTGGATATTGTTTGAAAAGCATATTTTCTAATTATTAGCTTATTTAACCATTTATTAGGATTTAAAAAGAATAATGATTTAAACCGTTATTAACAATCTATATATTATATTATTATGTCATAAGCACAAGTTTAAATAGCCTCTCATAAAAAAAATTTTAAGTTTACAAAATTTGAAAAAATGTTTCACTATCTAAATACTCGTATATATTTTAGGGTATTCCAAAAATCGGAATGGGTCAAAAATTGACGAATGTCACACTTTACAAAATCATACAATAAGAACATGAATTATCAATTTTATCAATTATCTCATATAAATAACAAGGGTCATGAAAATATTCGGATTAAATGGGTCATAGGTTATAAGATATAGTAAAGGGGTGTATTCAATAGAAGGTTTTTTTAATTTAATATATAATTATTTTATAGTAAGAAATTTTAAGGTTTTAGTTATTTATAGAAAATAGTCAAGTTAACCAATAGGAAAGAGCCATGTGCCCAAAAAGAGTCTTGCTTTAATATAATATATATAGATAGACATATAGATATAGATTTCTGAACTTGATTCTGAGTCGTTGCAAAAGAAATGGTTATGTGTTAAAAATAATTCAATTTAATTACTTATAATTTAGATCGTTCATAAAAAATATTAAAAATAATAAATGATGTTTTAAAGATCCACCTTGACTATATTAATGCATTTTAAGATGATTAATGCATTGACTATGATTTAAAGATAATTAATGTATTGACAATGATTTAAAAATATATCTAATGGCCATATGATATAAGTTGACATTCAATATGAATTTATAATTATTTAAATATGAATTAAATCTAGGAATGCTTGATATTTTATTTTATTTTTGAATTATTTAATCGTGAAGAAAAACAAAAAAGTGCTTGTTATAGGGTTGAACCAATAAAAAGAGGCCATGTGTCCAAAACTCTATTGTTTTAATAGTATAGTTTGATTATTATTATTAGTGAATTAAACTATTCATTTCAGGTTATTTAACATTATTTTCATATGTGCAAATACTTGAATCTATATTCAATTCATTGTTTACGTGTGTAATTGTTAATTTGACACGTTGAACCAGGTATGTTTAGATAAATATTTTAACATGTAACATAAATAATTATGATCATCTTAAATTAATTTTTATCATAAGTATTTTACTTGGCATCTTTTATTAATAGAAAAACATCTTTCTAGCATATTCCAAACATAGTTTTCTCTTTCAAGACTTACCTACTTAACCCCCTTCTAATCACAACTAAAAATACCTTTCATTTTCATCTTATTTCATTTGCTCATTCATCTCTTCTTCTCTCCCTAAAACATTCCTCCAAGTAAAGTTTTAATTTATGTTCTTCGTTTTCATCATATTTTCTTTGTTCTCTCTTATTTTTCTTTTATAATAGTTCTAAAACCATCATATAATCATGTCAAGGATCCCACATAATCCGTACACCATGGTGTGTCTAGTGTGGAGGAGATAAAGAACTAAAGATTGGCAGATGATCTTCAATGGTCACGCCTTCAAAAGTTCTTACATTCTTGAAGTTTTTGTTTTGTTTTAATTTATTTTAATTCATGAAACATAAGGATTTTGATAATACTTGACAAAACATGTAACATCCCGAAATTTCATAGGTAATATTAATTATATTACTTATAAATAGATGGAAAGTTTACTCGGGTTATCAGGAAATAAATAACAGAATAGGAGTTGGTATGAATCGGGCTAGTGTTGGGTAATGGATGCGGGTTGTGGACTTGGATTATTTGAGATGGGTTAAATGAGAATGGGATTTAAGGGATATAAATATCCCCTAAACCCAAAATATCTTCATTCTCACCCTACACCCTAAAACTCCTAACACACACATTCTAACCGATCAAGATTCGGAGCCGAGACCCGAGATTTTGTTGATAGATCTGAGTTGGTAAGGTAAGAACAAATCCAACAAAGCTAATATTACTGAAAATGGTTAGGATTGGATGGGTTAACCGGACCCGAAACCCAAACTGCCCAAATCGGACCCCTAAAACGTCGATTTTAGGCCGATTTGATGGTTGGGATTTGTAGGCGCCGATCATACGATTCCGTGGGTACCAAAATCGAGTTATTTGGCTAAGAAACGAAGGATTTATGGGCAAACAGATCTGCAGCGCGATAACTTCGCCTGCAAGATTAAGTTCGCCTGATGAACTTCGCCTTCAAGCGTAACTTCGCCTTCAAGCGTAACTTCGCCTAAGGTTTAACTTCGCCTGAAGCCAAGTTCGCCTAAGGTTTAACTTCGCCTGAAGCCAAGTTCGCCTAAGGTTTAACTTCGCCTGAAGCCAAGTTCGCCTAAGGTTTAACTTCGCCTGAAGCCAAGTTCGCCTAAGGTTTAACTTCGCCTGAAGTGAAGTTCGTTTAGAAAATAAATTAAAAGCGATAAGTTAAAGTAAGCTAATACTAGGCCACCAGATTAGATCAGACGAGTATTGATACGTGTAACTTGTACAGTCAGCCGAGCTCAGATAGAGAAGGGATTTACAGCTATCAGAAAAAGAAGCAGAGTTCAGGTGAGTTTCTAGCCCCATTTATGTGTTATGTTTTCGGGGCTGTGTGCATACTCAACATGTTTGTTAATACACTTATCCTAAGAGATAAGTGTATGCCTTATGTGGATAATGTGAAATGTATGAATGATTGCTTGATGGTACGTGAACGATCTTCGGATATTGCACGTACTGTCAGGTTGTAACGCTATGTATAAGGTAAGTATGTTATGTATGTTTATGTGTATGAACATGATAGAGATAATAGAAGAAAGAAATGATAATGTATGGTTGTATGGTAACGAAGAGGGAATCGAACCCTACTAATATTCGAGAACTAGGGAACCGAACCCTACTAATATTCGAGGAAGAAGGGTACCGAGCCCTAATAATACTCGAGGAAAGAGGGTACCGAGCCCTAATAATACTCGAGGAAGGAGGGTACCGAGCCCTAATAATACTCGAGGAAGGAGGGTACCGAGCCCTAATAATACTCGAGGAAGGAGGGTACCGAGCCCTAATAATACTCGAGGAAAGAAGGTACCGAGCCCTAATAATACTCGAGGAAGGAGGGTACCGAGCCCTAATAATACTCGAGGAAGGAGGGTACCGAGCCCTAATAATACTCGAGGAAAGAGGGTACCGAGCCCTAATAATACTCGAGGAAAGAGGGTACCGAGCCCTAATAATACTCGAGGAATGTAGGGCGTAATGCTCTTTATAACGTAAGATATGAAAGTAAGATAATACAAAAGAAAGTAAGAAAGTTTGAATGTAAGAATGAAAGAATATAACGTTATGTGAATGGTATGATTATGTGATTATCTAGAACTCACTCAGCGTAGCTGACTTTTAGTATGCACGCATGTGAGCTGATTATAGAGTTAGCATGAGGATGACACACGGCATGGATTGAACGGCTGGCATCTGAAGAAAGAAGTAAAGATGTTTTAAATATAAAGTTTTGTGTTATGGTATCAAAGAAAAGATTTAATGTTTTGTAACAAATGATTAATGTTTTATATTCCGCGAAAAGTTTTAATAAACTCTGATTTGAAGAACTGTGTTTATGAGTAAATCCGACACGAAAGTAGGGCCACCGGGTTCGGGGCCTTACAAAACATATTGTATTTATCATACCACAAGTGCTTCATGATTTTTCTTTATCAAAATTCATTACAAAGCATCAAGTTATTTATAATGTTCCAGATTTGACAGCAGAATTACTTGACAAAGGTTGAGCAATAATTTGATCATAATAAACTGGAAAGATGCAAGGCCAAAGCCTATCATTAACTTGATTAAGTTGCAATTCTAAAGACTATTTATTTGTATTTTTTGTTCTTGCGTTTGCCTTCACAATCACTATTTTAAAATCAGTGTGCGGATCTATACTCTCTTAGAAGAATGGTTGTTTTAGCTAATCTCATATTCGAACATGACTAAGCTTTCTAAATGAAAGTTGTTGCTAACACATTGATTTAGTTGGCTGAAGTTTTTTTTTATAATTTTTGGGAATAGTTTCATGTTTTTTTATAATTTATTTATTCCGGGTCAGCAAGCTGCCTAATTCTGTTATCATTTTTTCTTTTCCTTTTTCAAGTGAAAGTTATCATGTCATCATAACATTATAATCTTTAGTTAATTATTTATCAAACAAAAACTAAAACTAGCCTTATTACTTTTATCTAGGGCTTACATGTTAGGATATTCACATGCTTAACCAAGATCTTAATCTTTCACCCCACCAAATTCAAGGTGTTGCATACCCCCTTTTTTTCATCTTTTATAAATTTTAGGGGTAGCATGGATACCTTATTTACATTACTTACGCTTTTTTTACCGCATCTATTCAAAAACAATTTAATTTATGTTTATGTGTGATGATTGCATGATCTATGATTATGCTCTATGTGTTTAAGTGTTTATTTTATGTTTGGTGGTTGGTATCTCATCCTCTTCTAGTATGATTATACATTTACCCAGATACATTGATTTTGTATCAATAGAACGGATCCACATATATTTAATTGTTTACATTTTTATAGGAATTGTAATGCTCATCGTTGACATATGAATTGTGATATATATATATATATATATATATATCTAAACTTAAACTTATGTATTCTCACTAACATTTGTGTTGACAAATCTATTTTATACATGCTACAGGTTTAAGTATTTGATGTTATCAATATTAAAGATAATTAGTTTGCCTTAGGATATTATTCAAAATACAAAAGTATGATGTATTTGATTCGATTATTGTAATTGTGTACTTGTTTTATGTTAATGAATTAAATAATTTTGTCGCTTTATTTAGTGTCTTTTGAGCTACTGTCTAATCAATGTGTTACTCCCCGACGTCTTCCGCCGCCTTTGATCGGGATGTGACAACATAAGACCATATGTTATACCATCTATTCATTGTTAATATTCAGTGTCACCTTAGCATCACATTACCACAATTTTTCATCCTTTATCATTATATTTGAACATATGTTAGAACGTTGCATTTATAGTCCAAAAACAAAGGGCCAGCCTAAAATGTAAACAGGAAGGAATCAAGTAAGGGGCTGTTTGGCAAGTGCTGAATCATAAAGTGCTGAACCATTAAGAGGTCTGAATGATTAAGAGCATCTGAGCCAGTAAGTGCTGAACCAGTTAAGTCTGTTTGGTTGAGCCTCTGAATGACTATGTAAAATGACTATCTTATCCCTCTGAATTATTTTGTGCTGAATGAAATGTATCTGTTTAATTAGATCTCTTAATAAGAGTATAAAATGACCGAACTTTTATTATAACCAACTAAAATATATCTTAAAACAAACTTTCATTATAACTAATCAAAATATATCTTAAAAAACTAGTAGAAAACCCGTACGATGCAACAAGGACACGGTCGATGTCGAGTCAATTCGTTAAGATGAGAAAACCCTGAAAATAAAAATAAAGGATTCCAACCAATGCCTCAAGGATGTCTGTTATATTGTATATCCACAAACAACTCACAAGTGAGCAGCAAGTAATTCATGTTCACCATCGCGTACAGAAAAGTTTACTCACAAGTGAGCAACAAGTAATTCATGTTCACCATCGCGTACATAAAAGTTTTTAACATATTTTCAATGTGTTCACCGGTTCAGGTAACAAATATTCGATTTGTTCAGATTTGAAATACCGAACCAAATACAATTTGGTCGGTTTTGGTTAAAACCAAACAAGTTGAACTTAACTGAAAATCTGATTTTAAAGCAAACATGTACTTTAAAAAATGCATATAAATACTTTGAATCATATGTAGCTGTTGTCTAGTTGATATCAAAAAAAGCAAATATAGTTACAACAATTCATCAAAGCATGTCCAACTAAATACACACAATCTGCAACATCATGACCCACAACAACAAAATCCCTAGTACGAACTTAAAAACAACAGTTTCACACGAACACACATTTTACTTGCATTAATCAGAAATTAAAACACAACCCGAATGCCATGAGCATACATCATGCGGATTCCACCTGGGCTTAGTACCATTTAGCCAGCACTGATAATATGTACAACTACAAAAGGCAGCACAAGCTGTGGATTACTGGCCCGGGCTTCAAATTAGGCTTTAGCTTGGGCTCTGGCTTGTTTGAGATACCTGCAGGAGCTGCCAGGCAGTGCCATATATTAGCTTCTGCACAACCAATTAACAACACATCAATTTATGTATTAGATCAACTATTTAACTAAGAAGTCGAACTAAATTTACCTCTATTCCACGAGTATGGATTGAGATGAAGGCCTTTTCCATCTGTGCTCACAATGAATGATCCAATCTCATGTGTAGCTCCATATCCCACTGATGAACACCTTGGACCTGAAATACACAATGGCTTGTCACCATGATGACGGCAATTCTAAATCATTTTCATTTGTTAAGTGGCGAATTATATAAGGATGAATATTGATCTCCATCAGTAGTATACTTCCTTAACCATTATGAAAAGTTTGTGTTCCCTAACTTTACGGTTATATTACTTGCTAAATTTGAGTATTTTGATTGATCTATCATATTTCGTATGAACAATGCAATGACATACATATATACTCGATGAAGATGTTGGTTTAGATAAAAGGAAAAACGATTAACCAATAGTTATTTGCCATCAAAAGGAATGCTTTTGGGACCCAAAACCAATAAAAATGACCATAAAATGTTTTCTTAACAAGAAGCTGTTGAGACAAGATTGAAAAGGTTCTATTAAAGTCAATTTATAAGTCATAACCATAGACTTCCAAAAATTATGTGAAATAAAAAAAATGACAACTTAATCTTCAAGAGGTGCTGAAGTGGTAAACACCTAATTCAACTCTAGTATTAGGCTGACCGGGCAAGCTTGTCACAAGATCTTCAGCATTCTCGACACGTGTTTCTTTTTCATTGGACCATTGTCCATTCCTTGCAACTACAAATATATTTTTAGATAATACAAAAACAGTTATTTTCAAAATGGATATCGATTTTAGAGTGATAGCCATATATAACGAGTATTGTTAAGCTCAATTAATCAGCTTGCTATGCCAAATGACAAGAAGACCATATACCTATTTATACTAGTTGAGATACCAAATCCCACTAATCAAGCGGGCCAAAACAACTCATACTCACCTTTAAAGTCATAATAATCAAAATACAATCCAAACGGGCCAAAACGACTCATACTCGCCTTTAAAGTCATAATAATCAAAATACAATCTAAGCGGACCAAAATGGCTCATTTACTAATCTTGCTTTCTTCCTTCAATTAAAAACAACAAAAGTAGAATAATCAAGGTTTCCAAACCTACAAAGAACACATCAAATGGATAATTCATTAAAATTCATTGTTTTATTTGATTGAGGCATTTTATACAAACGCTTTATATGCATCATAAGGCTTTATCATCTTTACAACCAGGGAAGATGATCATAAGGCTAATCCTGTTGAATACAAACTCTAAGTACAAATAAGCATCAATTTGCCATCAATCATAAATAGAAATTTCATCTTTTTCATAGTCATAATTTTCTTCCTATATGTTCAATGCATACATTCATTACTAAGAAATTTACACCATTCAACATTAAAAAGTGTATAGATTTATGGTATGTGAAATAACCTAAGCCGTTTATACACGTACCAAAGTGTATGACCCGAGTAAACTGAATCGATTCAGTCCAAATAATAAAAAATGGTAAAATAGAACTCAAAAATCGATTAAATCTGACTCGATTGAGGATGGAATCGAAATCCATTGAATCAAAAATAGAAATTTTACCTTGATAGCAGCAAACATGGAATCGACGGAGCAGAAATAGAAGTGGTGTTAAGGTCCGGCGGCGGCGGTGGTCGACAATGCAGAGGAGAGGTGAAGAAGGGGAGGGGAGAAACGTGTATGTGAAGAAGGGTAAAGGGTATATGGGTCTTTTGAGATTTTGAAGCTGAATGGGTGGCTGAACCATAAAGAGGTTTTATGTTAGACGAACCAAACACAGCGATGTCTGACCGAATCACATCGAAACCTCTTAATGGTTTCATTAAGAGGTAAACAAACACCCCCTAAATATTGTTGGCAAATGGATAAGCAAACACGTGGCACTTATAGTGCAAAACAACTAAGAAATTTTCACATTTTATTAAAGTAAAACAACTCTAACAAACATATTCGTTCATCTAAGAGAAATTTTTCTAAACCTCAACTAAAAACAACCGCGCTCAAATAATTGTTTATCATAATTAGTAACTATAATCTGCATAAAAAACACGCAAATAAAAAGAAAGCGGAAAAAGAAAAAAGAAACCCCACGTAATTAAGACTTGAAGCCAGGCAAAGGCCGACCTAAAATATAACAAAAGGGAACCGTGTAATTATAGATGACAAATGAATAAACAACCCCGGGGCACTTATAGTAAAAAATAACAGCAAAAACCAAATTTAATAACACTCATTCTCGCGTCTTTCTTGTAAAAAACATGTGTTAACCACTTGACCACAAACTATACTTTGATAAAGAATGCGAAACAACTTGTATTTAAAGCTTACCATGATGTTTTGTACATAACTTGAACTTGAGTACGATCTTGGTAACAAATAATTTTACAAATGACTAATTCCTTTTATAAGTTACGTTAATATGTCATTAATGAAGCTTTGTGAGCTACATGCAACGTCAACGTTTTAAAATGAAAGGTAGGGGAGTAGGGGGTGCCTCTTGAAAATGATCGACCAAGAATATAATAAAAAGTCAAGAAACAAATGGAGACTAAGAAGCAACTTCTAGAAATCTTACACAAATTCAAAGTGCTATAAAAACTCAGTTTGAAACCATTCCAAAATATAGAACATGAAAAGTTTATTAACATTTTGTAACTTATGGCCTAATAAGTAATAACTAATATTTTATTTTCTTATCAACAAATTAGCAGCTATTTATATACGTATTAAAAAAAAAAACTGTGCATCATCCATCCATAGAGGAAATCAACGTCAATTCTATTTTACATTTTATTTTCTTAATTGTAATTGTGAGTTGACGGAAATAATGGTTTTTTTTATTGATATCTATAATATATATAAACGAAAACCCTAAAATCCGATGTGTCGCGATGTGGTCGCTCCCCTCTTTTATGGAAGCCACCAGATTTCTTGATTTTTAAATGAAGGTCTCTCATTGATTTAACCAAAATTCATGGGTATGGGTCTTACAAAAACTAGATAGCTCTTAAACGGGTTATAACATCTCATTAAATTAAAAATTAATCTTACCAATTATTTGATATGAAAGTCCTATAAAATAGGAATATACTAAAATTTAATATCCAATTTAAAAAGAAAAAGATATTATTTATAATTAATAAACAATTTTATAGTAAAAAACATAAGCGGGTCATGGGTCACCAAATCCAGATAGCTTTTAAACGGGTTATAATGTATCATTTATTTATGAAACCCTTTCATCATCAAACTCTAAGTATATCATTAACTTTCTTACAATAAAGAAAATTAAAATCCAAAAAATAAATATTAAAAAACGAAAAATGTAAAACAACCATTCTCTCAAGCCATCAGATTGTTTTATTTGTAAATGAAGGCTTCTCACATATTTTACTCGAATTCACGGGTAAAGGTCTCAGCAAACCTAGATAGCTCTTAAACGGGTTATAACATCTCATTATATTAAAAAATAATTTTATCAAATATTTGATATGAATATCGTATAAAATAGGAATATACTAAAAATTAATACCCTATTTTATTTTTAAAAAAGATATTATTTATAATTAAGAAACAATTTTATAATAAAGAAAATAAACGGTAATGGGTATCACCAAACCCAGATAGTTTTTAAACATGATTATAGCATATCATTTATTTGTGAAACCATTTTATCATCAAACCTCAAGTATATTAATTATTAACTTTCTTACAATAAATAAATTAAAATCCAAATATACATATATAAATATTGAAAAAGAATAATGTAAAACAACCCCAGTAATACGGGGGATAAAATCTAGTTTCATATAAAAATATAAAAATAAGTTACAAGTTACTTCTAACTTATTTTGTAAAACTAATACGCGTATTTTACAAAATTAATTATTCAACTCAAACTCAAACTCTTAGAGCATCCACAAATCACAGTAATAAGCCTTAAACCCGAGTTCAATTTAACACATCGTAAACTTAAAAACTAATTAAAAACATTATATTCTATTTCTCCACCATTCGATCATAAAAACCTGTTTGAGGACATTATTAACACCGTCATTGTTAACATCTGACTTTTGTTACATCAATTAATGTATGCGTTCATAACTTTAAAATATCTTCATTACTAGTCTAAAAAGTAACATCTAGCCTATAAACTCAAACAACTTTCATTTACTTCAAATTTGTTGTTCAAGTCAACAACTTCTCTTGGCCACTTAAACATCTTTTGCACCTCGACCTTTACTTCATTGTTCATCCTTGACCACAATTCAATGTTATTCATTTTAGTCCTCATTTTGAGTTTTTATTTCACTTGTGATTTTTTAAATCATATTAACAACCCAATAACAATGCTAAGTATAGTTAATTATAACTCACTTGCATATTTGTAGGGGTATGGTACTAAAACCCGGTTCTACTACCCTAAATCTATTATGTTTATTATGTTTGGCGTTATTAGCAGGACGCTCTAACCAACTGAGCTATATTAGGGTTTGTCGTTTTGATCTGTGGACTGGTTTTGTGTGAAGCAAATGGGGAAGTCGACGGCGACAACAAAGGATGATGCGCAAGCTCTGTTTCACTCTCTGCGTTCTGTTTTTCTCCATCTTTTTAGTTTTTTATTTTGTGTGTGTTCTAATTCTAAGCCAATTTCCTAATTCCAGATCATAGATCTGTACGTGCTGTTTGCTGTGTCCACCGCTCTCATTCAGGTATTCTGTTATACTTAATAATCTCTCTGCATTTTGTTGACTTTGTTTTGAATCAATAGTAACAGTAATTTGGTTGTTTTTTTAAGCTGCTATTATTATTATTATTATTATTTTTATCAATCTTGCCATTTCTCATTAAAACCAAAACGAGTACAATAAAGTGCCAGGTAAACAGGCAACAACCTGCAATTTGACTATTTCATTCACTTTCAAATGCAACCATATTAGCTTGTGGTGTTAGTGTTAGTGTTAGTGTTAGGAACATATGTCCTGTTCACTTGAAGCATCAGGTCCAAGGTTTCGGTGCAAATTTGCAATTTGTTCACAATGATGGGCTGGGAAACTTAAAATATCTTAGGCACAACTGTCAAAAATTCAAAACCCTTTCTCCCTAATATCGGTTGTGGACTTGTGTATGATTAGTTTAGGATTTTTCAGTTATTATTTTTGAGCGTGTACCATGCGTTAATGTACAAACTCTAAACGAGTCGAGCTGAACCTGAGATCGTTTAGGCTTGTTCTTGGCTCATGACTCGCCCAACTTTATTTTTAGTTATAAATAAAGTTAGTTCATGTGAGGGTTTTCACATGTTTTGGTTATTACCAGGTGGTTTACATGGCCATTGTTGGTTCCTTCCCGTTCAACTCGTTTCTCTCAGGTGTACTCTCTTGTGTAGGGACAGCTGTTCTTGCTGGTAAGATTATACATATTCAGTTATTTGGATACGTTCCGTTTCAATCAGGGTTACCATTTCTCAAAAAAACTTTTGATCATCTTTTTGGCTAAAGTTTGTCTTCGTATCCAAGTAAACAAAGAAAACAAGGAATTCAAGGTATGTTTCTTGTTTCCTATTAGCTATATACTTTCAAACATGTTGATTGAGGTCTAAAGCTTTTGAAAGTTCCGCACTTTTGATGATTTGCAATCTTCTTGCACGTTATGTTTGCTTTCAAATTTGTTGCAGGATTTACCTCCTGAGCGTGCTTTTGCGGATTTTGTTCTGTGCAATTTGGTGTTGCATTTAGTGATCATGAACTTCCTTGGATAACTTATATCTTAGGCTGTTACATCAAGATTATGACATAGATTTTGATGTTAAGAATTACCTGAATATCCCTAAGTTGTTGCTACATGATACTTGGATACATATACCGTTCAGTGTTCAGACCTTTTAATTTTAAAGTAACTTTTATGCGGTTGGTCTCCCTATTCTACTTGCAATTTATTAAGTTTTCTTCTTAACTTGATTAACACTATCGCTAACTGGCAATGTAAAAAATATGTTAAATTCATGCCAAGTAACCATTATATCGTTAATTTGAAAGTTATCACTTAGTAAGTTTCCATACCAAGGCCCAATCCAATTAAGTCTGTAGCGTCTACCAATTTTGCCATATCCCCCTATTTGAGATAAAAAATCTCATTGCGATCATCTCGTTCCCTTTTTTCTTTCTCGGAATCGTTTAATTCATTAGATAGATGCTGATTCCTGTCTCGAAAAAGCTTTGTCTATGATTTCTTGTCTATCTTCTTTCATCTTCTATAGGAGGCTCCTATTCGATCCAATCAAAAACGATTTTATCATTTCTGTATCCGCAATTCAATATATGTGGATACATACCCTATATATATGTCTCTTCCACTGATTTTACCTTGAAATTTCGACTACTTGCACGATCGATTTTTTTTTAGAATCTTTAATCGTGATAAAAAAAATTCTATATCGCTAAATTAATCGTTATGTTCTATACTAAGAAAGTTTTGAAAAATGGAATCGCCATCTACCCCCCTTCCCACCTTTCCCGTGTTTCTTCTTCTTTATTACCCTTTACAGCGGCAGGGATTAAACTTTTGCTCCTCCGTCCCGCTTTGATTCATCATCACTCGTTCACTCCTTGCTCTGGTGATGTTGATGAGCTCTTTGCGGCTCCTCTCTACCAATAACTTTAGATGGCCCGAAGACCATTTTTTTGGCTTTCTTAGACTCTCACATTCATCTGTTTGATTTATCTGAGCAACGCCATTAGCATCCTTTGCATTGAAAGGGACCATGAAGTACTTGCTTGTTTACTTATTACTTCAAATGTTTGTTCGTTATGACTTGGTCTACATGTTGTCTCCTTGATTCTCTTTATCCTTTTAGAGTAATTAGTTGTTTGTACTCGACTTTGTGCCACACCCATCTGCAGTACCCTAGTTCTACTCGAGTTATGGTTTACATGAGAGATTTCGCTTAAATCTCAAATAATATATTTTCTAATTTTCTCTTTTATTCATGTTGGTGCATGATGACCGTCGTTTGAGTCATGCAAAAACCTAATTAACCTAAGCAGTTAGGGTAAGTCAGGTATCGTATCCACCAGGAGTGTGTGGTCAGTGTGAAGTGAAATCAATTTCTAAACTTATGAAGTAATTCAATTAAAGTGCTGATCACACTAGCAAATGGTTTATATGTTATAACAAGCAAGCAAGTAATCACGTGTTCAATCAATTAACAAAGACAAATCACACCCGGGAGTCCAAGTAATTAACCTAACAGCAAACTCATGCAACTTAACAGATTAACAATCACTGATTAATACCGATTGACTAACTAGACAAACCTTAGGCATCAACGCTTACTAACACACGGCACTGGTTATCAAACAGTCCCTGCCAGTGTGACTCAACTAAGGGAAAGCGTATGCTTCATCACATTCAACTAGTCAAAACAACCCTACGAGCAATTATTATAGCAACCGGCAAACTAATCGTTCTGATCGACAAAAACCTAAACCGATTGAATGCACAGCAATACTAAACATCAATACTCATAGATTAATCAAAGATCATTACAATCAATTCATTCTAAATACATGAGAAAAACTGAAAGATACAATACTCTACATCCCGGGTATGACTCGAAGAAACTAGCCGCGCATCGGCATCTCTCAAGCCTCGGTTATGATCTGGTAGGCCATGTAGGACACTTAGAGATGATTGGGGATGATCGGGACTTGCTCTTCTGCTCTGGAAATCGCCTGGAAGGTGAAGAATGGCGTCTAGGGTCGTCAAAACGAATATAACATAAAACCCTAAATTTCCCGTCTGTGCGGACCATACCATCGCGCTACGCGATGGTAGGTAACCTCATTTTTGGATTCCTCTCGTTGAGAAACCCGAAATTCATATATTATGGATTCCGTAACTTACTTTTTAGCCCAGGATATGCTCGTTTTACTTTCTGGTCGCTTTTTGTGAACCCAACTTGTTCAGTTTTAGCATCGGCTCTAGGTTTCTCATCCAAACTCCTCCCGAATCCTTCTAACACTTCCTAAGACTTCAATTTATACTCCGGTCTTCCCAAGATATCATTCCATGCTCGTAAAAGTCTCCAATTTAGCATCTTTAACGATCAATGACCTGAAACACACAAGCACGTATGAAGTACCAAAGTTCTAACAATATACTAAACAATACTACATAATTAACACACTAACATATGTACAAAATACCCGAACATCAGCGCAACCACTCTTCGGGAGTTTTCGTTTGTCGTTTAGATACAAACTGGTGACGTCGAACTAATGTTTCCTTCTCCCTAAGTTGAAGGGGCCCTCCAGATCTAGTCTCCAGATTTGGAGTCTGTTGATGTCGTCGATTCTCAACCGTTAAATGCCCGCCATCTTCGGGACTAGGACCACCAATGGTGACTACTCCTCAGGCAAATGATGGAGTACCAGTAACATTTTGCCGAATCTGGCTCATCTCAACCAAAAACCACCACAAAAAAGCTATTCTAGACAAAACGGATGACGCCAATAAAGAAGCACGGATCCAAAGTTGTAAGTACAATTAGATCTACACTCCCACAAGTGAGGATTTGGGAATGTGGCTTGGTCAAACGAGTTCCAAGTAGATCCGGATCCTGCAAAACAAACCACCGTGAGCTCGTTACGAGAAGGACAAGATGGGGGGTTTTCTCGTAATCACCCTCTAGCGTGAGAGTCCGTCACTATTCTTAGAGAGAGAAAGTACTAAATGTGAAGTGATTGATGTATTATGGTTGTTGTGAATGAATACCTCTTGATAATTTTATAAGGGTATTTATAGCATGGGGTAGAAGGGAATCATTGGCTGGGCTGTCATTGTCAAAAAGATGTGTTCCATAGTATGGAGCAATAATTGTCCAATTTTGATAGGTTTCAACAGCTGACCATGTGCCATGTCGTTTGAGAAATGTTCTGTTGTCCCTCCCTTATTTGTTACATCTTCACGTGCTCTCTCTTGTGAAGGTAAACGTCGCTATCAAAGGATCTTTTAGTTATTTTACCCCAATGACGTGAATTTACTCTTCTTCTCGCATGCGGGTGTCTCCCACCAGCTTTTAGCAGGATTGTCTGAGCTTGTTCGTTCTTCCGCATGCGGGTGTCTCCCGCAGGCTTCGAAAAGGTTTGTATATTCTGACGAATGCCTTCCACGAGTATTATTCTTGGTAAGAATGATCTGCGGGAGCATCTAATGAACTGAGAGTTTCTGGGCATATCTCTCTATTTTATGACCCTACCTCTATATAAACGAAAAATGAAAACAGCCCCGTAATACGGGTGATAAAAGCTAGTTTTAATAATAAATAATAACTGAAATTTGATTCAAAAGCTTTTAATTAAAATTGAATTCGAAGTTGCTCAACTTCTTGTTGAACTACCAAAAGAATATTTGATTGACGCTCGATTGATAAAGTTTTGAGTGTTCAATATTATTTTTTTTGGTTTCAAATTAGCTTTTACATTGATCAAAATTAGGCGACACTGATACAACATAATAACCTATTGTTACTCCTTTGCGTGCATATAGTGTTGGGTTTTAATAAGATTATCAAAGCCATAAAAACCTCATTTTATGAAAAACGTAGCGGAAATATATAATTTAAATCTTGTTAATATGATGAATATAAAAACGATTTATACATACAAAACCCAAAACCCGGATTCATATACGAAATACATGCTTACAAAACATAAACAACCATAAAATCACACATGCATGTCAACCTTTTGAGTGCTTGTGAGATTGAAGGGGAGATGGTTGAATGACGAATCTTCAAGAGAGAAGACCTCAAGCTTGTATACCCCAAGCCTTCAACTAACACCTTGTATAGCTAGGAATCACACTTGGAAAAACCTTTCTTTCTTGCCTTTCTTCCTTGGCCGAAAAGTCAAGAGAGGAAAATGGAAAAAAGAAGTTTTATGTCTTGTGAAAAATAAGAGAGAAAGAGTGAGTCTTGAAGGCACCTCCCAAAATCACCCAACCACAAGACTTGCATGTTCTTTTTAACCAAGAAAGAAAGAGAAGATAGAAAAGAGGAGGGGGGGGGGGGGGCTCTCTCTCCTTACTCTTTCAAAATTTCAAAATTTTTAAACATACTATAACATTATGTTACATATTCAATATATATAAAAGCTACATAACATAAGTTTCATGCAAGATCAAATATGTCTTTCATATAGTTATTTTAACCATCTTTAAATAACATTATGAAATGCTCTCTCTCAAAATAAATCATCCATATAATTTATTTATATCACAAGTACAATGTATTTAGAAATCCTTTTTCAAATAACATAAGTGTTAATATTTATTTACTATGATCATATCATATATAAACAAATATTATCGGGTTTGTCTAGCTTGTTATTGGGTATGACCCGACTTGGATCATAACGTACTAGCCACATCAATTATAATATGTGTCTTGGGCAGACCGAGTCCAACATATAGATATGCCACATATACCTTAAGATTTATATTCTGATATATAAATAACTATGTAATGAGTGGATGTTGACACATACATCGTAAAACTACCTTATTCATAACTTACAGTTAAAGCATCTTTAATAGGATTGTCCAACACACAACTCCATGTCACCCTGCTTGGATTGCTCTCAAGACGCGTAAGGAGTAAGGACCCCCTCTTCTCCTCTCACACAATCCGGTTAAGGGTGTTCGTGGAGATTGACAACTTCGTTCCTTCTCTCTTTCACATTCCTAGAAATGACTCCAAAAATTCTAAGAACGATATGTTCTTATTGTTTGTGCGGATGCGACGCTCCCGAAGTATAGGTCTGGGTTACAAAGTTTCGGCCTTCGTGTTTACAAAATAACTTAATCGTCTTTACATATAAACTCTTAGTTAATAAATACAAATATACTTTCATAAAAACATCTAAAGTTATAATAACATCTAATCATATTTCCCTATAAACTCTTATATTATAAATCGAGTCCCATGGATTCATGGACAAAGCATAAAATGAAAAGATCTAACGATGTGATGAAGTAAATACATAATCAATCAACATATAAATTCATAAAATATTAAAATAATAGACAACCCAAGACTGCACACTTTTGTTGAAGTGTGTTTTAGATAAGGTTTTTTTATATCTTACTTTAAATTAAAATATTGTCACGCCTTGTAATATTGACTCTTGAATTTTTCTTCAGTGGTTACATACATGTGTAGTTAATATAAAATAAAAATTCATGCTTGTAATCTAGTTATTTTAAAATAATAAATAAACTTTAAGATGCCTGTTATAAGATAGATATCATACTCTTTTTACGTTTAAAGTACAGTTTAGTTAGTTTCTATAACTAGTGTTATACCCGGCGTGGCGCCGGACAGGTTAGTAAAACCCGAATGATGATAAATCCAAATGTTGTCGGTCCAGGTCGTTAAGGTGGTAAGTCGACGTAAATTCGGTCGGTTTCGGTTAAGTGTGCTATGATATCGGAACTAAAAACCAAAAATAAAACGAAAACATATAAAAGTTGAGGTGATCAATTGAGTGGCGTCAATCGGTAACACTCGGGCATTAGGAAGATCCGAGCATTTGTCGATCCCGGAAATTGAGGCGGCGAGTCTACGCAAATTCGGCTGATTTCTGTCACATTGGTTACGATACCGAAATTAAAACAAAATGCAGTGAGTCTACACAAATTCGTTCGATTTTCATTGTCACGATACCAGAACTAAAACAAAAAACAAAAAAAAACAAATAAAATTCAAGGACCAATACGGTATCGCCAGGTGGCTCAATCGGCATTTAGCGACACCAAAGTTCGTAATTAATAATAATAATAATAATTAATTTAAAATTAAGTTAGAATACAATTTGGCCGAAAAGAGATACTGCCGGGTCGGCAAGGTGCTACGAGTTGCCGGGATAATTGAAATACTTTTAGTGGGAAAAACTAATAACTTTTAAACGAGTGCCCTGACCCACATCGATTTTGCCCGTTGTTTTTATTTCTTAATTTCCTTTTCTATTTTCTTTTGTGTGTTTTTAATCTTAATCTTATTTACCTAGGACGCAAACGAGTCGAGTCTGTCTACGGTGAAGTCAACTTTTTTAACTTATGGTAGCGTGAAGTTTTGAACTCGAGTTTGGCTTGTTATGAGTTTTATTCTAAAGCTTGGGCTCGTTTATCATACGACTTTGTTTTTGGGCTCGCGTTTATTTATGGCCGACTCAATTCCAGATTCTAACCAAGGATTATGAGTTCAGTACCGACCAGTACCGGTCCCGAATTTCCCGATCCCGATTTTCTTGGTACTGGTACCAAAAATGTTCGTTTCGGCATCAGTCCTGTAAACAAAAATTCTATAAATACTGGTACTGAAACAAACAGTACCGATCTCGAAACATCAAATAGTTGACACTTAATCGATACTGACAATACCCTCTCGTTCCTAATTCTAACTTTGTTCGGACAGTGTTCCAGCAAAACAACCACTTGGATCATTATTCCTAAGATTCTCTCTTACTAGAATCCGGACAAGAGCTGTCAACGTCATCTCTTAAAACAATTTAACATCCTCAGGTAATTCATTTAATCTACTAAATAATAATAATAATAATAATCTTCCACTTCACACTGTTTTTTATGGCTTATTCCTTATTAATGGAGAGCCGGTATTACTGAAAGCATATATTATTTGAAGCGTTAATATGATATTATTCGAAGCTTCGTTAAGTACAGTTGTCATATCGTACATGGAATATGTCCATACATATGTTTCAGTCTTTACGTCGTTCGTTTGATTGTTTCCTCACACGCTTCTTTTTATTATTTTTTCTTATAATAATTTAATATATTTCCTAACAAATATCTAGTCATATATATGATCAGTTCTTGTGTTTACTTTCAGGTTTAACACAAACTTAACTTAAATATGCCTTCAAGATCACCCAAACAACAACAACCGCGAAGGGGCGCAATTCCATCACAAGTGACATTTGCTAGACGAACCGCTTCGGGACGATACGTTAATTATTCGAGAGAAGAATTCGATACTGAAATCGGCAGTCCTGAATTTATGAACTACACAGTTCATATACCTCCCACACCCGATAACCAACCGATGGACCCGTCCATTTCACAAAAAGTAGAAGAACAATACGTGTCGAATTCACTTTTTACTGGCGGGTTCAACAGTGTGACACGGGCTCATTTGATGGACAAAGTGATTGATTCCGAAACTAGTCATCCTCAAATGGCGGGTGCAAAAGGGTCTTGTTGTCAAGTACCGGGGTGTAACGAAAGTGTTATGAGTGATGAGAGGGGTGTGGATATTCTTCCTTGTGAATGTGATTTCAAAATATGTCGGGATTGTTATATCGACGCTGTGAAAACGGGTGATGGGAAGTGCCCGGGGTGTAAAGAGCCGTATAAACAAACGGATCTTGATGAGAACTTAAACAAGCCTTTACCTCTGCCACCGAATGCTGGATACGAGAGACGATTGTCTGCAAAGATGGAGAGGAGGTTGTCGATGATGAAGTCAAGTAAGTCGGCTTTGGTTAAGAGCCAGACAGGGGATTTTGATCATAACCGTTGGTTGTTTGAGACGAATGGGACGTACGGTTATGGGAACGCGTTTTGGCCAAAAGATGAAGGGGTAAGTGAGGATGGAACCGGCGTTACCCCGGTTGAACAACTGGAACTTCTTAACAAGCCTTGGCGGCCTCTTACTCGCAAACTTAAGATACCTGCAGCTATTATAAGTCCTTATCGGTATGTACATTGATGACATCGTGGTATTTTATTTTGCTTTGAGTCGAGCTACCGATTCTTTAACGTTTTTGGTGCATCATTTATCTTTCATTGCCTTAATTCTATGGTAAATTTATGGTTTCAGATGCTTTACAATAGGCATGTTAAACATCATTCCTTTTTTAGTTCAGTTCTTACTAGATTCTTTCAAAGGTAGGCGTGTTAACGAACCTAGCAGTCATTGAACAGTTTGTGAACCTTTTGATGGGAAGTTTGTTTATGTTAATTTATTTAACTAATGAACGAACATGAACATAAAAAGTTGTTCATTTAGTTAAATGAACGGACATGACATCATGCTATGTTCGTGAGCATTCATTTATGTTCATTTACTTTTGTTTCATCATCATCATCATCATCGTACTCAGTATATCCCACCAATAGCAATGCTATGGTAGGGTCTGAGGAGGGTAAGATGTAGACAGCCTTACCTCTATCCCATAGGGATAGAGAGGCTGCTTCCGGTGAGACCCCCGGCTCGATAGTAGTTTTGCATCAAGCCTTGGACATAAGGCACATAGCACTCAATCATCGGGACACCGGCTGATCGGTGCATGTGCCCTTGTCTTTCGGCTATCAACGCCACCACATGATGCCTGATTAACCTTCCGCCACTTTTAACGTTATTTTCACGAGATTAGTAAAATAACGTCAAAATTAGTGCAATTTTACTTTTGCCCACCCGATGGTTCACACATATATACATTATATGCGCGCACCGCAAGCAGGGCGTTCATTTACTTTTGTTTGTTTACATATATTTATTTAAATTTATACCAACACTAACTGGCCCGTCATGCATCAACCCATCACCCAATCAAATTTTAGAATCAAGCGTTCGGTAATTGGCTAACAAATTGAACAAAAAAACCAAAACAATGTTCATTTTCTTTGTTCACTTAAGTTTGTTAATGTTCGTCATTCATTTGCGTTGGACTAGAAATAAATGAACATGAACATTTTCTCAATGAACAAACATGAACAAGAAAATACGTTCATTAAAATGCTGGTGTTCGTTTGTTTGCTCGATTAAAATTAAAAAAACGAACATAAACAAGCGTTGTTCGTGTTTGTTTGGTTCGTTTACATACCTAATCAAAGATAGTATAATGGACGGGCGAGGAAAGTCAAAGCTGTAATTTTTGGGGCAGTTTGAATGAGTTAGGGTTGTTGGGGGTTGATCAAACGTGGTTTTCAAATTTTGACTTTTTTTTTATAAATATCTAGTGTCAAATGGATTTTTTAAAAGCCAACAATTCAAGGCAAAGACCACAAAAAAAGAAGGAATAGAAAATAAATAACAAATCCACTGTTGTCAAAACATTAAGTTAACATTAACTTTTGTTGATTTTATTGAGTATTCAGTTTGATCTAATTGATTTAGAAAAGGATATAATAACAATCAAAATATAAAAAACACATTTCTACCTCATCAAGCTCTATGTTTAACATATGCATTTGGGTTACTGGCTTTTGAGAAATCCTTTTGATAATTTACAAAAAAATCAAATTTTTTTTATTAGGAAATATATATTTTTTGCATAAACATTTGGAGGTTTTTATGCAAAAGTACACTTTGATTGAATTTGATCTGGTCTGCTTTAGAGTAGATTACATAATCGTCCTGGTTTGGTAGAAATGCCTTAATTTTGCTCGTTAAGTGTTACACTTGACTCGCTCATAAAGTAAATGGGTCGAAATTATCACTTATGCTTGTTATCTTTATATGGTTTCTAATTCACCAGAACTGAAACATTTTAATTATTAAAAGTTTGACAATACTTAAGGCTTTGTAATAACTTGATGACTGTGTATGCAGGCTTCTAATTTTAATTCGGCTGGTGGTTCTTGGATTCTTTCTTCACTGGAGAATCACTCACCCGAATGAAGATGCAATATGGCTTTGGTTCATGTCAATCGTCTGCGAAATCTGGTTTGCATTCTCTTGGCTTCTTGACCAACTTCCTAAACTCGCACCCATTAACCGTGCAACAGACCTCAAAGTTTTAAAAGAGAAGTTTGAATCTGATCCGTCGGGAAAGTCTGATCTCCCGGGTGTAGATGTCTTTGTTTCCACAGCAGATCCTGAAAAAGAACCGCCTTTAGTTACCGCAAACACCATTTTATCAATTCTTGCTGCTGATTACCCCGTTGATAAACTATCATGTTATGTTTCTGATGATGGTGGTGCTCTTTTAACCTTTGAAGCCATGGCAGAAGCCGCAAGCTTTGCCAATTTGTGGGTTCCGTTTTGTAGGAAGCATGATATCGAGCCGAGAAACCCTGAGTCGTATTTTAATTTGAAAAAAGACCCGTTTAAGAATAAAATGAGACAGGACTTTGTTAAGGACCGAAGGCGGGTCAAACGGGAGTATGACGAGTTTAAAGTCCGGATTAACGGGCTTCCTGATTCGATTAGGAGACGGTCTGATGCTTATAATGCTAGAGAGGAAATTAAAGCTATGAAGCTTCAAAAGGAAACTGTTGGCGATGAACTTTTGCAGCCCGTTAAGATCCCGAAAGCTACATGGATGGCGGATGCTACACATTGGCCCGGGACATGGACGATCCCGGCTCCAGATCATTCTAAAGGTGATCATGCAGGCATCATTCAGGTTATGTTGAAGCCACCAAGTGATGATCCACTTAATGGTACTGATAACGATGATGGGAGCCCGGTTGATTTCATTGAAGTTGATATCCGACTCCCACTTCTCGTTTACGTGTCTCGTGAAAAACGTCCTGGTTATGATCATAACAAGAAGGCTGGAGCCATGAATGCTTTGGTTCGGGCCTCGGCTATTATGTCTAACGGACCGTTCATGCTTAACCTTGACTGTGATCATTATATCTACAACTCACAAGCCATAAGAGAAGGAATGTGTTTCATGATGGACCGAGGTGGGGACCGCATCTGTTACGTGCAGTTCCCACAACGGTTTGAAGGTATTGACCCTTCGGACCGTTATGCAAATCACAACACCGTTTTCTTTGATGGAAACATGCGGGCTCTTGATGGTCTTCAAGGCCCGGTTTATGTCGGGACCGGAACGCTCTTTCGTCGAACCGCGCTTTACGGGTTTGACCCGCCCCGGTTCAAAGAGTATCACTCGGGTTGTTGTAGTTGTTTCCCTCGGCGCAAACAAACGGTTGAAAACCGAGCTTTAAGAATGGGAGATTCGGATGATGAGGATGTGAATCTTTCGTTGTTCCCAAAAAAGTTCGGTAATTCGAGTTTATTAATCGACACAATCCCAATAGCTGAGTTCCAAGGTCGACCGCTCGCTGACCACCCTGCGGTTAAAAACGGGCGACCACCCGGTGCGCTCATGATTCCTAAAGAGCTCTTAGATGCATCCACTGTTGCGGAAGCGATTAGTGTGATTTCGTGTTGGTACGAGGATAAAACCGAATGGGGAAACCGAGTGGGATGGATTTACGGATCAGTGACCGAAGATGTGGTCACGGGTTACCGTATGCATAATCGGGGATGGAGGTCAATATATTGCGTGACTAAACGAGACGCCTTTCGTGGGACCGCCCCAATCAACCTGACCGACCGGCTCCACCAGGTGCTTCGGTGGGCCACGGGTTCAGTTGAAATATTCTTCTCCAAAAACAATGCACTTTTAGCGAGCCCGAAAATGAACATCTTTCAACGAATCGCATACTTAAACGTTGGAATCTACCCGTTCACCTCGGTTTTCCTAATCGTATACTGTTTCCTCCCGGCTCTTTCATTATTCTCGGGTGAATTCATCGTTCAAACCCTTAATGTCACCTTTCTTGTATACCTTCTTTCAATCACCATAACACTTTCCCTACTAGCCATTCTCGAGATCAAATGGTCGGGCATCGAACTAGAAGAATGGTGGCGAAACGAACAGTTTTGGTTGATAGGAGGCACAAGTGCACATCTTGCTGCAGTACTTCAAGGCCTACTAAAAGTAGTGGCCGGTATCGAAATCTCGTTCACTTTGACATCAAAATCCGGTGGTGACGACAACGACGACGAGTTTGCAGATCTTTATATCCTCAAATGGACATCTTTGATGATACCACCTATTGTGATCATGATGACAAATCTCATAGCTATTGCTGTTGGAGTGAGCAGAACAATATATAGTGACATACCACAATGGAGCAGGTTATTGGGTGGGGTGTTTTTTAGCTTTTGGGTTTTGGCCCATTTGTATCCTTTTGCTAAAGGGCTAATGGGCCGGAGAGGGAGGACACCCACTATTGTTTTTGTTTGGTCTGGGCTGATAGCAATCACCATTTCTCTTCTTTGGGTTGCCATTAATCCACCTGCTGGTGCTAGTGAAATTGGAGGTTCTTTCCAGTTTCCTTAAAAGTTCACATTATTATTTTTGTGAATTAGGATATTTTGTATAATTGTTTGTACACACATTATTCATTTGTTTGTATTCTTCATAGACAATCGTGGTAAAGAGTTGTTTTTTCAACTTGTTTTTATTTGTGGTTTTGATTTGATTTACTATAAAATATTCAAACTTAAATACTTAAAATGCTATACTTAGTGATCTTAATGTGACAAATGTGAGAAGTGGATCCAACCATGGTGGTGCTACTCGGATCTTTTTAACCTCTGTGTAACTGCGTGCTCGAGTTCAAGTTCAAAATGATTTGTGTGTTATGTACTTATGTCTGTAGGATGTGCCTTATTTGAGTATGGGAAATGCAGACAAAGATCTGATGCCACACGAGCCATGGTGTTGACCGAGATCTAGTGTCACACGAGCCATGTTGTTGACCAAGATCTAATACCACACAGAGCCATGGTGTAATGTCTAGTGGCATACAAACAATTTTAATGTCACAATGATGAAATTACTTTTAATGGTCTACCTCCAATAAATAATATTCAAGGGTGAAAGACAATAAGATTTATATATGTTATATTCTTCTCAAAAAAGACTAAATGCATGTCTAAAATTTAATTGTTTACCTTCAACAATGTGGAACAAATTTGTATATAATGTTCCAACCACAATCAAGGTTTTCTGGTATTTGAAGAAAGAAGCCCCATTTGTTCAGTAAGCTGCTGCATTTGAGACCCCGAAGACTCAGTTTCTGAAGGCTTGCTTTCACTCCCCATGATGACATCATCATCCACCGGGCCTGAGTTTTCATCATTCGTGTTTGCCTCCATCTCCGGGCTCTGCTCAAGAAACTGCTCCCATGACGGGTCGTATGCAGTCAGATACTTCTCCATTTCTGTTAATAAATTACTATCCCATTCCACATCAGGATCAGGAGAAAAACTTCCAATTTCTAACGCGAGTTTTTCCTCATCCAAATTCGGGTCCATGAGGGTTTGATTCTGTGGTTCAGGGTTCAGGTAATTGTCTACACTAACGTCTGACACCAGTTCTTGCAGCTGTGAGAGATCAGAGAGATCAGACACATCGGGCAGATCTTGACCATCGATTATCGGGCTTGTATCTGGTAAATAAGATACACTAGAAGCTGGTGGTGTGACCTCGTGTAGAGTAACAACCGAGCTAAAATTATTTAAACGAGGTGAAGAATTATCTAATTTCACAAGTTGTTTAATCATTGCTTGAGCTGCATCATTCATTCTGGGCTGGTACTTAACAATCCGCCCATAGAGAGAATGTTCGTTTGTAATAGCGCCGTCTTCTTTATACCTTCGTTTTTTATTCCGTTCAGTTATCAAGCGTGTGCTCTCGTTTTGCTGTTGTACAAACTGAGCCAAGAACCCGGGGCTGTTAACTGCTTTTGCTAAAAATGACATCATTTGTTGTTGTCTTTGTTCCATACCCTGAAGACGTTGCACCATAGACTGCATTTGGTTATCGGTTGTTTGTTGTTGTCTTAGCCTCACAAGTTCTTGCATTAGAATGTTTTTGTCTCGCTTTAATCTCTCGACTTCTTCTTCCAGACCAAATTTTCCAACTTCAACACACGCGCCCACTAAGGAGGTTTGTTGGTGAGGTTGTTGAGGCGGTTGGGTGTGTCCGGAAGCTGATTTCCGGCGGACAATATTTTTGAGCAGGTGTTTTTGGCCTCTTAGAAATCCCTCGTTTGCGAATTCCCAACGGTCTGGATCGACTTTTCTAAATCCCTGCTTATATTAACACCTCAAAATAATCAGATGAGAATCCAATTAGCAGGTGTTTTAAAACTGATAATTTAGCAAACATAAGCATTTAAACCTGACATTAGAAGTGAAAAGTTTTATAACTTTAAATAACAGATGGCAAGATAACATGAATAAGTTTTACAAAATCAACTAACACTACAAATGCCAATGAGAGTAAAGTATAAGGTTAAATAAAGAAAAACAGGCAAAGAAATAAAGTATCCAATCAACAGTAAACATAATACAGGACAAAAACATTTTGAGTACAAATAAAGAAAAATAAATTGAGGAACTGTTCAAGCTCCCAATTAGCTCAAATTCATGTCCATTAACTGGTGTTTTGAGAAGAGAACACAAAGAGTCAAAAAGTTTTATTTGACACACATTTATGAAACAGAGATTGTCACTTTCAGAACATTATATACAGTTATAGCAAAACTAGAATACAATACTCCCAGTCCCGACACAATGACTCAAAAAATCAGCATAAGTTGTCGCTATATCCAAGTTTTAGCTTCTATCCACCTGATTTTCTCTACGGCTCTGGAACAGATGCAATCACCATAATATCATGTGTGAAATCAGGTCTGCTGAATTTTTTCACAAAATCATTAACAACTTCTTTTCCAACTTCTTCATAATCTTCTTTTCGATTCATAATCTCCTATTATGAACACAATTCTGCAGCAAGTGATCGGAGTACTTCTATACATAAAACTTCTCATTTAAGGAAGGGTGTCAGCCTAGCAAAAGTATATGTAAGACCTAGTTTTATTTAAGGAACGGTGTGAGCCTAGCAAAAGTGTATGCAAGATCAAGCTGTAGTCTTAATGTCTTATAAAGGATCATGGTCAGTTATATAAATTGCTTCTTACAGACATCTGTAATGCTTTAGAGCTGCTAAATGAATTGGTTATATATAAATTGCTTCTTACCGATATGATTCCAACTATAAAAAAGGTGATCTAAAAGGACGGAGCTCAGTTGCCAAGTATGATGAGAAATTTCAACCTCAGTTATTTCCCAATCCGTGGGCAAAGCAGCCAACAACTGGTAAGACAAAAATCCACCATGGATACCAGATACGCAGCATTAAAACTCAAAAATACAATCTGCCAACAAGAAAGATCAATTTTGAATCAAGAACTGTGGTTCACATTTCACAGGTTCTCATTCCTATAATCTACCTCATCAGAACGAAGAGACTGTTCTGTTAGCATGATGTGTATTTTGCTTAACTAAAACGATAAGCATCATCATTACATAGGGGAAATCATTCTGATTTCTATTTTAAACTCTACAATCAGAAATAAAATGAAGGTCAAACATGCCGCCTACAAAAGCTCTGCAAATGAAGATAAACACCTATGCAGCGGAAAAAATATAATATCGGTCAAGGACCGCTATTTGAGATATCGGTAATTTTAATATCATGCTGAATTTATATGCATATATAGCAATTTAACACTAACAATTCAGTATACTCTCCTACCATTAACAAATTAAACTTTTCTAGCTTACAAAACACTAACAATTGTAGCAAGTAGGAACTGATTAAGATTTAAAACACTAACATTAAACACTAAAATTGACAATCAAGACTTAATAAACTGATATCAGGAATCGGTGATATATCGGCCCAATATGCCAATATATCGGACCGATAACCGATAAAAACTTAATATACTTGAAAATCACAAACATACCAAATCAGTCACATATAAAAACAACAATCTGAGAATCAATGAATGAATCAGTAAGTTAATATTGAATTAGCAAGGGAAGCAGAAGAGTACATAAGTATTAAGCTGGCGAACAAAGCTGGAGAAATTATTATGCTTGAAGTACTTGGGCAGCAGATCTCTGGCAAACTCCGGCGGGTCCCACACCACGAAACTATTATTGGAAGTGCTCCAGGAGACAACCTTATCAGTGGCAGGATCATCCACCATATCATAAGTTTTGACCAGAAACGGCGGCGGAGCATTGACGGTGGAGACCGGAAGCGGCGCCGGCGGTGGAGTAGAAGCTTCCATGGCGGTGGTTGAATTAGGGTAGTGAGAACGCCATTAATTAAAAGCCCTAGAAAGTGAAATGAAATGGGATTTAAGTGGAAGTATGGAGAAAGCTTTGGAAGAAGAAAATGGTGATTATTAGATATTATTATGACGAAAGGAAAGGGGGTTTTGTTTGTTTTATAATATCTTTTGTATGGTATAAATAGTAAGGACTGTCAGGTGATTGGAAATTGAGGCACCTATTTTAAGAAGGAAAAATTGAAATAACTAAATTTCATGAATACATGTTTAATTGTTAGATTTAAAAGAGAAAATCCTCAAAATAACTAACTAAATGGGATTCTAACTTTGTCCCTTAAACTTAATATTTTTAAAAATGATCCTTTCTAACTCATTTTTAATGTTAACATGTCGTCAAAGACACATTAGATTTCCTAACACATGGTTAAAGAGGCCAACACGTTGTCAAAGACGCGTTAAATTTCCTAGCACATGGTTAAAGATGAGTTAGGCCTCCAAACACTTAGTCAAAGATATGTTAGCATTAAACGCGTGGTTGAAAATATGTTAGCTTTTTTTTTTGTTTTTTTAATATATTTTTATAACTAGTTTTACTTGTATTTGTTTTTCTTTTATAACTTTTAATATATAAAATTTTATATTATTTTGAATATACCGACGAGAAATGTTTACTTTTATCTGCGGACCGACATAAATTTTATTTAAAACTAAGCGAGGTCAAATTTTATTGAATATTTCGATATTAATTTGGCACGACTCGAGTTTGAGTTAGTTTATGTCGGTCAGTAGGTAAAAGTAAGCATGTCTCGTCGGTATATTCGAAATAATATAAAATTTTATATATTAAAAGTTATAAAAGAAAAACAAATATAAGTAAAACTAGTTATAAAAATATAATATTAAAAAGACAAACAAAAAAGCTAACATATCTTCGACTACGCGTTTGATGCTAACATATCTTTGACTAAGTGTTTGGAGGCCTACCTCATCTTTAACCATGTGTTAGGAAATCTAACGCGTCTTTGACGACGTGTTAGCATCTTTAACCATGTGTTAGGAAATCCAACGCGTCTTTGACGACGTGTTATGCTAACACGTCGTCAAAGACGCGTTAGATTTCCTAATACATGGTCAAAGATGAGTTAGAGAGGGCCATTTTTGGAAATATTAAGTTTAGGGGACAAAGTTGGAATCTTATTTTATAGATGGGCTATTTTAGGGATTTTCCCGATTTAAAATCTTTTGACACTAATGAATATGAGGGAATGTTGGTTTAAAAATTAATATGAGAAAAATTTTAAAATGGACTTTTTTCTTAGAGAGAGAAATGACCCTTAAATTTTAATTATTTTATTAATGTTATAGGAAATTTGGACTGGGGCGTCATTTAGGGAAGCGTTCCGACGAGAATCCTCTCAAATTAAAAATTAACACGTGTAAAGTTTCAGATAAGGCCGAACAAAAACTTGAAAAGTTAAAGGAGTTGGCCACTAATAATTCAATATACTCTCCTACTATTAACAAATTATCCTCTTGTAACTTGCAAAACACTAACAATTGTAGCAAGTATGAACTAATTAAGACTCAAAACACTAACATTAAAACACTAAAAGTTGAAAATTAAGACTTAAAACACTTGTATCGGGATATCAATGATATATCGGGGAAATATCAGTTAATATCGTCGATATTATCGGTACTGATATTCTGACCCATATCTTGATTGATAATTCACTGAAGGACCAATAACCGATATCCCACCTATATTAACTGAATAGACTATGTGTAGGTTGATTTATGGTTTTGGTTTCATAAGTGTTCTTGAGTTAAAATGTTTCTTACACCAAATTGATGTGATATAATATATATATAGGGGATGGTTCAAGAGAGAAATGAGATTACTACGAGAAATGAATATGGGCCACTAGTTTTATTTTAGGTTTTAAATGCTTAAAAATAAATGAAGAAGGTATTAATGCATGCTCTCTTCTCAATTACTATAACTAATAAATATAATAGTTATCTAGGGTAAAGTTAAAAAACAAAGGACATAAAAAATGAGAATGGTGAGAAGGAATCTAATCCATTGATCTTAGATTTGAATGGTGGAGATTAATTTAAGAAAAAGAATTGATGAGAAGAACATAAAGGTAATAACCCACTTTTGTTGACTTTCTCTTTCCAAATGCAAGGCACATGCGAATTCCCCCAATCATTTTAAAACGTCCATAACTTTTTCATGCAACATTATTTTTTAAAAAAAAATTCACCATAATAACAAACGTTTTTTATCTTTAATATGATTATCATATTGTTATATAAAAAAAATTAGTGGGTGTTTTATATTGTGTTATTGGTTGTTCATTATGATTTTTAATTAGGTTTTTCTATGCATTGTATTATAGATTTTGGCCATTGTATTATCAATTGATACTCATATTAAATATAACAATTAAAACAAAGATTACGTCATTGTGTCTTTTTATTTGTTATTGTGTCTTTGTGCTCATCATTTGTCTTTCTACTTAGCATTGTGTTTTAGTCATTGTATATTACGTTCATGTCATTGCGTAATATGTAGTTTCCATTGTGTTTTACGTTTCAGGTCATTATGTTATATGCATTCACCATTGTGTATTATGTTTCAAGTCATTGCGTTATATGTATTCATCATTGTATTTTACATTTCATGTAATTGTATAATATGTATTCATCATTGTGTTTTATGTATTAGATAATTTGTTGTTATTTTATAGTTGTATTTACCTATTATTATTACACAACCGTATTATTAGCATTTAAAAAAACACAATGATGATTTGAAAGACACAATGACGAAAAAAACACAATGACAAACAGAAAGACACAAAAACACAATGACGTAATTTTTTTTTTAATTTTTATATAACAAAGTCATACTCATATTAAAGATAAAAAAACGCATGTTGTTATGGTGACATTTATTTAGAAAAATAATGTTGCATGAAAAAGTTATGGACGATTTAAAATGATGAGAGAATTGACATGTGACTTACATGTGGAGAGATAAAATATGTACTACTGCTTTTATACCCTTTTACCTTTGGTCCTCACTTGACACATGTCAATCAACTATGGCTTTTCACACTTCTCATTTTTGTTGGCCTTTGTAGAATAACTCAACCCTAGTTATCTATTCAATTAATATAACTAATCAAATTATTATAATTGGAAACTATTAAGAATTCACTTATTGTCTCTCTCTTGAATTTTTATCCTACACAAGTACAATTTATTTATACATTAAAATTTGACAAAACATCAAAACTCGTCCTTTATGTTTACACGTTTTTTCAGTGGCTGTCCTTTCGCAAACTTAATGGCAGAAACCATCATTTATGCTTAAAAACCATATTACGTTACGTCATTTGGCACTAACCCCGTTATTTTTTCTTGTTAAATCTGGTCATGTGCAAGACACATGAGGGTAGTTTGGTAATTTTACAACTTATGTAATCATTAGAACAAAAAATATATTTATAAAAAACATATAAACTCTCTCTCTATCCTCTCTCCCTCTCCCCCTGTTACACTCCGGCAGCCACCGCCACACCACTCCGGCAGCCACCGCCATTTTCGCCACTCCCTTCCCTTCTGATGGTAGCACCAAACTTGTTTCAGATCTGGATTTTGAAAATCAGGTCTGAGTTTGACCGACGAGAGATCTGAGTTTGACCGGCAACATTAAACCTTGTTTCAAATCCATCAAATCAACAGCCGCAAAACACCAAAACTGCCCAACAAACCCAAATTGAGGTGAATCCATACCTGAAGTGAATCCGATTATGCTAATTAGGTTTTTTTTCTCTCTCCACAATCTCTTTCTGTCAGTGTGAAGGCCACAACCACCGCCATCGGATTGCCACCATCGCCACCATCTAATACATCGCCGCCATCGAAATCGCACAAATTAGCCCCAAAACACCTAGAAACGATGACAAAGGCTTTACAATTTTCGGAGACATAGATGCATAGATGAAAAATGGAGCCCCGGTCTTCAATTTCACACCAAATCAGACTTGTAAGACTTAATAAAACCATAGAAAATCACACACCCACCAGAAAAAAAATCCCAAATAGTGTCGAAGATCTGTCACGCGTGCACCAACGGCCCAACTTTGGGGTTTCTTCTTACAGATCTGAACCTTCCGGTTGAGGATGCTAAAAATGGTGGAGTGTCTATAGTTGATTTTGCGGTCAGTTTAGCGTTTAGAAGATGATGGTGCTCGTTTTCTTTGACGGGATTGGTGGTGCTCGGAGGTAGTGGTGAAATGGTGGATGTGGTGATGGTTGAAGTTGATGACATTGGATGTGGTGCAATGGTGGATGGTGGTGATGAATCACAGTGGTGGTTGTGGTGTGGTGGTGGTGGGTGGTGTCGGGAAGGAATGAAGGAAAAAGGAAGAGAGAGAGAGATAGGGTGTGTTTATGTATATGTGTGTGTGTTTGTGTGTGTGTGTGTAATATTATTTGATTTTAATTTTTCAAGAGTAAAATGACTAATATACCCTTAGTGCATTGCACATGACTATATTTAACGAAAAAATTTAACCGGGTTAGAGCCAAAGGACCTAACGTGATATAATTTTTTAACAAAAAGGATGGTTTCTGCTATTAAGTTTGCGAAAGGACAACCACAGAAAAAATGTGCAAACATAAAGGAGTATTTTTGATGTTTTGTCTTAAAATTTATTTCTATCCAAAACCAATTTCTTCCGGCTCAATATATTAATATCCATCAACACGTAGTTACATTGTGATGAATAGTATAAAATACTATCTTACACGTGTTTACATTAAATATCAACAAAAGAGTACACAACCTACACAAAAACATATAACCTACACTTGTTCTAAGAATTAGAAAACATATAACCTACACACGAAAAACATATAACTGACACACAAAATTCAGCATCAACAAACTACATACGCACACGAAAACGTATAACCTACACACGAAAAACATATAATCTACACTCGAAAATTTTATCCTACACAAATACAATTTATTCATACATTAAATTTTTTTTCTATCCAAAACCAATTTCTTTCAACTCAATATATCAATATCCATCAACACATAGGTACATTGTGATGAATAATACAAAAAAAAAAACTATCTTACATATGTTAACATTAAATGCTAATAAAAAATATACAACATACACAAAAATATATAACATACACTTGTTTTAAGAATAAGAAAACATATAACCTACATATGTATAGGATGTGTGTATCTTGTCTAGTTTATATAATTGTTAATGTCGAATTACATATGTAAATTGTATCATTTTTTGTATGTTGTACGTTTTTAATTTTTATTGCTCAAAACAAGTGTAGGTTATATAATTTTGTGTAGGTTGTATATTTATTATTTTTATTTAATGGACACATTTGGCACTCTAACCAATTAAACTAGACATCATTAGCACTACACAGATTGTTAGTTCTTCTTTTTTTTTCTAACTACACGTGACTTATATTTTCGTAGACATAAAAAATATATATACTATAAACACGTGATTTGTAACTTTCCAAGAAAAGATCGATTAAAAACAATTTAACAATTTATATAAGAGTATCATATATATCCACATATATATATATATATGCTAAGTATAAAATGAAAACCCACTTGAGTTGTGAAAATTCTGTAAACCCATTCTCAACCACATGTTTTTAATTAATGTTTAAATCTTGTGGTTCACAATTAAAGTGAATAAAAATGTAAATATAAATATAATTTTTTCTCTCTCCTGAAAACATATATAAAAATTAGTAAAAAAATAGCAAAACATTTTTTTTGATGTTTTGATATTTTGTATTAAATATTACAACATGTATTGCATGTAACAAAAAAAAACCGATGTTACATAGGGTTTTCGCGGGTTTTCACAACTCAGATGGGTTTTCATTTTAACCTTACCCTATATATATATATATATATATATATATATATATATATATATATATATATATATATATATATATATAACGAAACACCTAAAATCCTATGTGTTGTGATGTGGTCGCTCTCTCCTTTTATGGAAGCCACCAGATTGTTTGATTTTTAAATGGAGGCCTATCATTGATTTAATCCAAATTCATGGGTATGGGTCTTACCAAAACCAGATAGCTCTTAAACGGGTTATGACATCTCATTAAATTAAAAATTAATCTTACCAATTATTTGATATGAAAATCCTATAAAATAGGGATATACTAAAATTTAATATCTATTTATAATTAATAAACAATTTTATAGTAAAAAACATAAGCGGGTAATGGGTCACTAAATCTAAATAGCTTTTAAACGGGTTATAACATATCATTTATTTATGAAACCCTTTCATCATCAAATCCTAAGTATATTATTAACTTTCTTACAATAAAGAAAATTAAAATCCAAAAACTAAATATTAAAAAACAAAAAATGTGAAACAACCATTCTCTCAAGCCATCAGATTGCTTTATTTGTAAATGAAGGCTTCTCAAGCATTTGACCCGAATTCACGGGTAAAGGTCTCACCAAACCCAGATAGCTCTTAAACGAGTTATAACATCTCTTTATATTAAAATTTAATATCATCAAATAGTTGATATGAAAATCCTATAAAATAGGGATATCCTAAAAATTAATATCATATTTTATTTAATAAAAGATATTATCTATAATTACAAAACAATTTTATAATAAAGAAAATAAACGGGTAATGGGTATCACCAAACCCAGATAGCTTTTAAACCGGATTATAACATATCATTTATTTATGAAACTATTTCATCATCAAATCTCAAGTATATTAATTATTAACTCTCTTACAATAAATAAAATTAAAATCCAAATATACATATATAAATATTAAAAATGAATAATGTAAAACAACTCCCGTAAACGAGGGATAAAATCTAGTATATCTATCTACTATAATAAAAGAATACCAATTTGTGCCACTTGTCACTCACAATCCTCATCAACTTTTTAAAACCCATTTTCATTGTATGGTTCATTTTCGGATCCCACGTGCATCACTACCTGACCCAGACGTTGTATTTCGGATCTATATATTGTTATAACCAATTTTTCATTCAACACAACTATAACCCTCTCCAATTACAAACCCTTGATAACGGCTCTTCAGACGAAACATCAAAACTCTTCAATAACACACTTTCCATTGATTTTGTTTGGTGATTCAGTTGATTTACAAACATTTTAGTACAACGAACCCTAACCTCGAAATCAGTGTTGTAAAATTCAGATTCCAAGGCCTTGGAATCAGCGATTCCAAGGTCCTCGGACATCAACCTTGCCGCCTTTTCCCAGCTCGGCCACCATTACTCGTGAAGGTCCAACTCGGTTAAAAGTCGGAGTAATCGGGATTATTCGGCCTCCAAGGTCAACTCGGCCACCAATTTGTTTTTTTAACAAAAATTAAAAATAATAACAAAACATGAATTTTTTGAATTATGTTTTTTTTTTCATATGAATTATGCTTATGTGAATTATGCATGTCTTAACATATATACAATATCCACTAACTATTTTATGTTATATTTATCATGTATGAGTACAAGCCGAGTACTCATTACATGGGGGTCAGCCGCCTAGGGACCGCCTAGCAAGTTTTACAACATTGCTCTAAATATTAGGGGCTTTGAAGGGTTCGTTTTGATTAAGTAATAATCGATTTTAGCAACTTATGGTTTTTCTTCAATGATAGGCAATAAATCGATTTAATTTTGTATTTCTTTTAAGAAACGTAAACCCTAAATATATATATATATATATATATTTGTTTGTTGTTTCCTTTGGTGATTGAGGTGGTTGCATTGGATCCTTGTGATGATTTTTTTTTTTTTGGTATTTCATTTAAAAAGTTCTTAATCATCCCTGTTATGTGAACCCTCCATCCTGAATTTTAGTATATTTTGTCAATTAAATGTACAATTTCAATTAAATTGTACAGTAAACTATCAACCAACTATGTTCAATCTGTGTTGTAATGCATATACATTTTCGTACTATTTCAGATTTTGTTTAATAGATCCGAATTTACTTTCAAACTTTCATTATATATAAAATCTTGATGATATTTTATTTGCAACAAAATGGCACCGAAAGAGTTATATTGATCACTTTTCTCTACCAGTCAATTTCTTGTTTTGAAAAGTTAGGCATTATTTTCCTATAGTATGTAGCTTTCATATTTTTATATATATCTTGCATATTTTTCTTTTTTCATATAAAAATATGTAATCTTTTGGGCGACTAATTTAATGGCAACGTATACAGAATGGGAATTTGCAAGAATCAAGAGAGTCGGGTAGGGATGGGTTGGTATAATCTGGCTCTATAGCATCGTGTAAAGCTTTCCATCTCAACCTTATGACCATTCATTATATTCTTAGTAGGAAAACACAAAACAACTTGCTTGAAAAAATGGTACATTTCATAATTTTTGTAAAAGTTAACAATTTATAATTATGGAGAATAAGGTTTACACTAAGCTTGCAAATTTGTTTCACAACCAAGATGGAATAATCTTATTGATGACCGTTCTAAATGAACTTATGATGACAGCTTCAGGAGGTTATTAAGAGAGATGGAATTTTCATAAAGATTGTAAGGCGCCTATTTCAACAATCTGGACTTATGTAGCATCATTTAGCATTGTTTTTAGTTTAAATTGATGTTTAGTTTAATTATTATTATATTAAAGTATTCAATTATTGAGACTCAATCTGGATCGTAATAAGTAGGTCTTTCATCATCCATTCCCTTCGGTATTTTTCAAAATCTCTGGCAGATTGCATTTTTTTTTTTGGTTTATTACTCATGTTTCGGGTGAGATTTTATATTTGTATTTTCTCTCGCTTGCTTAACACTTGATTTTTATGTTTAAATTTGCATCCTTTAGCTGCACCTGTGTAGTAATCTTTAGTTGCACCTGTGTAGCAGTCTTTAGCCAATTTTGAAGCTTTTTCTGTTGAAAATTTAATGAGAATTTTTTGGTGATTCAGATTTCAAGTGTTTGGATGAACATGCCGGTGTTGCAAAGATTACGGTAAGGGGCTGTGGGATTTGATTGATTGGGTGAGTCTGCAGGGTGTTCATAGAATGGTTCCTTGGATATTTCCTATAAGTTGGGGGCGAATACGTCTTTCTTGCTGGACTTAAGTAGGTTTTGGTTTATTACAGGAATTTAAATCAATAAGTTGGGAAGAAAATGTATTATGTGAACAATAATTGCTAGACTCAAGTATTATTTATATTATTAGTTTTAATTTAACTTTATTGTCAGCCCGTGTATTGCACGAGTTCTAACCTTGTGGGCTAAAATTTCCTCTCCAATTCCTTAATCTCTAATATTATTTATCCTATCTATCAATGGGTCATGGGTCAAAATAATTTTGATAAATGGGTTATAATTTCCTTTCTAACTCTTTAATTTCTCATCTAATTTATCCTACATATCCATGGGTTATGAGCCAAAACAATTTTGAAAAATGGGATATAATTCACTTCTAATTCTCTAATCTATCATCTCATTCATCATAGCTATCAATGGGTAACGGGTCATCACAATATTAATAAATGTTGTATATAAAGAGATTTTTTTTGAATTTGTAAATTTGAGATTCTAGACTTCTTATTATTTGTACTATATATTTTATTTTTCTTTTATCTTTAATTTTGTTCATGTCTTTTAAATAACGGGCATTATTTATTTTTATTATTTGACAAATCCCGTGTAATACACGGGTTCAAAAGCTTTTGTGTGTGTGTGTGTATATATATATATATATATATTAACAAAAGTCATGGACTTTATGCTTGACTTTTAGTGGTACGCTTAACATTAAATAAAAAAAATTATTTTGAGTTTTATTTAAGTTTACTTCATTCTATCTTTGGATAGATTGTAAAAATAATAAAAGACCTGTAGAATAGGTAGTTTGAAAATTTTTTCTTAAAAAACAATAAATATTTAATGCACTCATTGAATAAATATTGTTAACTATCATAGAGCCCACGCGATACACGAACGACTATAAAAATAAACAAAAAAGTTAACTTTAATAATATACATAATAACATATTTTGTGAATCTACACAAATTAAAAAAAAAGATAAGGTTAACATCAATTAATTATAGTTGAGTTGGTAAGCTACAAGCATTTTAAAAGTAAGACATTGAGTTTGATTCCCACCAACAACATATTTTTATTTTATCATTCATTAAGTGAAAATTGTAAAAATAAAAACTTGTGTGTAAATTATAATTTTGGAAATTGTTGAGATGGAATCCTATATGGATACTTTAATTAAAAGCCATGTGGATATGCATTGCTTTAATGCAACGTTTTGAAACCCGGACCGGACCGGCCTGTCCGACCGGTTCGACCGGGACCCGCTTACCTTACCGATCCGGTTCGCACACACAACCCGTTTTCTAAAAACCCGGCCGGTTTTGTCGGTTTCCGGTTGGACCGGACCCGGTGAACTGGTAAATGCAGTTTTTTCGCCTTAATTCGCATTCAAAATAGATGCCGCTCTCTGCCTTCTCCTTAATACGCATTCAAAACAGATACCATCTCAATAGTCGTTCATATTGTAGGAAACCGTTCATAAAATAAACTAAAAGTGAAAATTTTATTAATAATAATTCATGTAGCATTACAAGAACAAGAACAAGAAAAGAAAATTACAATACAGAAACCAAATTACAAACATATTAGAAAGAAATAACAAAGCGAGAAACAAGATGACTGAGGCACGCGTAAAACACGTTTCTCTTAAAACAGATTTTCGGGTCACCCAGGTGAACCCGTCTGTTTCCCAAGGTACAACAGCCTAAGCAGATTGTACTGCCGGAATTAGCCTAGCACCTGATGTTATACCTGAAACAAGAGTGCGTAAAGCAGAGAAATCTAGAAATTCCTTTGGAGTTGTGTGTAGTGTATTGTTCTGTTCATAAGGTTTTTTTTCTAATGTTTATCAAAAACACAAACCTCTATCTATATGGTTTCCAAAGCCATGTAAAGAGTCTAAACTAATTCAATACATAATTGAATTTCTTATTCAATGTAATTGAATTGCAAACATTTAAATGGTTTTGTCATGTAGAAATCTTAAGAGTCTCTTCTAGATTATTCCTACACCATTTAAGTTTTACCATACAAACTTAAATATTTGATCTCTCATTTCTCTACACTTTATTATTAAATAACAATTATATTAATGATACATATAATTATATTTAATAATTTCCAACACATATGTCTCATACTGTCGTCTTCGTCACCATTGCACATCCTCAGGTCGTCACTGTCGTACCTCGTCAAGTTGTCTCCATCATTTTTTACTTCTCTGTTTATGGAGGATTTCAAATTGAGATGCAATAGAGAGTAGAAGTAGATGGAAAACTCTTTTATTTCATTGCATAAAAAGCCAAATGGTGAGGCCTTGATATGTGGTTATACATAACACTCAAACATGTGGTTATACATAGGCCACGTATTGTACTAACATAAAAAGAGAACTTTGATAAACTACAAGATAGAAGGACAATTAATAACATAATTAAATAAATTATAATTAACAATATATATATATATATGTTAAGTATAAAATAAAAACCCACTTGAATTGTAAAAATTCTAGAAACTCATTCTCAACAACATGTTGTTAATTATGTTTAAATCCTATGATCCACAATTAAAGTGAATAAAAAATGTAAATATAAATATAACTTTTTATTTTTTCTGAAAACATAATAAAAATTAGTAAAAAAATATTAAAAAATAGCAAAACATTTTTTTTATGTTTCGATGTTTTGTATTAAATGTTATAACATATATTACATGTAACAAAAAAAAACGATGTTACATAGGGTTTTCACAACTCAAGTGGATTTTCATTTTAACTTTACCCCTATATATATATATGATTCATGACGTCATCCGGGTCAAACACCGGTCCGCCCTTGCGGGTCGGTCCGACCTTTGACCCGGTAAGACGTCCGGGTCGACGTCCGAGCCGGGTCTGAAAACATTGCTTTAATGTAGTAGTTAGAAGTTAGATTCACTGATTGAGTAAAGTATTGTTATAATATGATGTCAATAGATGTAATGTGGTATAATATTGTGTTAACCATGCTATAAATATTGTGTCAAACTATTAGGTTCTAGTATAGTTTCTAATAATCTTCATACTTTCTAAAGATTAATTTTGTAATGGATAAAAGTATCATGTAGGTTCTCTTTTTTTACCCGTTAGTTTCAAGTCTTCATATGGGAATTGCTACCCCGGCAGAAGAGTGCAAAAAATTTGGTAATACTTCTTTAGTCTCGTTTTATTCAAATATAATTCTCGTATATTTTGATATATTTTTTTTGTCTGAAAACCATAAATTATGAAAAGCAAATAAATCATCAATATATAAATATAATTGTCATACCAATAATTTTTAGTTTTGTGGTTGTCTTGCAGATGATGGTGTATGTTCTTGTTATCTTGATTTGGCACCAACATGCACATTTAAACATTGTGGGGAAACTTGTGGATTTATCACACCTATCAACTCAACAATGATATCAAGCTTTTGTCGTGATCCCCTTTGCATTTGTTGCGCAATTGCGAACAATTGTTAATTTGACAACTATTTTAGTAGTTCTTCAATGCGAAATCAAAATTAAATAAAATGACGTTTTTTTCATTATAGGTCGGCTAAGTGTATATACTCAATTATATGTATCTAAGAGTAACACTAAACGTACACCCTCACCCCACACACACCCCTCTCTCTTTTTGCTTGTCATGTCCATCATTTGAAAATTCACATCAAAACTTGTCATACCTAGTGATATACCGAGTGCACATATCGTATTAGAGAAAACATTTTTTATTTGTTATCATAAACTACAATGAATATGGGTATTCTACCAATATCATGCCGCTACCATATCAAACTGAATCAGTTATGACCTTACAACAATTGTATCGGTGCATATGCTAGTTTTATAAGGTTTTCGATTTTGCTAAAAAGATTAAAATTGAATATCAGTGTTAATAAAATTAACATATGAAATATATGTGTGTGTGTATACACGTAATCGAGGGAGCACAATAATATATATGCGTATATTGCTGTGATCAAGAGAAAACTCTTTTTAAAAAGAGAATCCATGACTAATAAAAAAAATTATAATTAACTTTCTTTTAAAAAATGTTTTATAATATTTTTTTCTTTTATCTTTCTAACTAGTTTTAGTGTCCGTGTTACACACAATATAATTCAAATTATAAAATTATAAGTAAAACAAATAATTACATAGCGTATATGAAAAATGTATTACATCTATCCCTATATCTATACAATGTGTACATAAATTGATTTTATTTATATCACAAAATAATTTATTTAAATGAACTTAATAAAAAAAAATGTCCATACAAAATCGTACCCGAGAATGCTTCTTTCTATTGAAAAATTCATTCTTGGTGTCATATATGTATAATTGAAAGAATTTTGGTTATGAACCAATTTCGAAAATAAGACTTCTCATGCGATAGTAGTTCTAACCACTCAACCTAAATACAAAAGAGGCGTTATTTTTATTGATATATTTATCAATTTACCACCCATCAAAGGAAAGCAGGATATTAAATTGTAGCAATATATGTTCTTCAAGAACTATGCATTTCTGAGCTACACCATAAAAAAGATTTTGATAAGTTTCAGAGGGCTTCTCGACTTTGTCATAATGACAACACAAAAAAATAACATTTTAACTCATTCAATTTTGTGAATATCTTGTTTCATTTAAGCATAGTTTTGCATGGCATGCTTCCCATACAACGTTCTGATCACCATTGAAGAAAAAATTAATGTTGACATAAATATTTCAAATTTGATAAAAGTTAGAAGCATTGATAGGCATGGGGGTGGCATGTCGAAAGTGTTCGTAATCTTTTCATAAATTTTAATAGTTGAGGGAAACATAGTCAATTTGCCAAATCCCGAACCTTTTAATTATTTCAAAAAATGCCCTTAAAAATAACCTTGAAACCCGAATCATGTTTAAAATTCTAACTTTCATACTTTTGACATTTTAAAGTCAACACTTTGAACTCATAACAAATTTGACGATAAATCTATTTTGCATTCTCAAACTTTTAAAAATACTCAAAAATTTCATTTTTGACCCGTAACAAATTTTGACCTAAATGTAGTTAACTTGTACCAAACAATCTATTTACCAACCTATGACCCATAAAATCAAATTTAACTTCTACAAGAAACCCAAAACAATTTTCATTTGAGAAACATGATTTGTTGTTAATTTTTTGGAATTTACCAAGTATTTTGAAATATATAGTAAAATAATATGTTAATATTTATATTTATAAAATATATAGATATTATATAAATATAGTGTAAAAGGAAAGTGAATAATTATTGATTTATTACATATATCAGAGTATATTAGTTTTGAAGAGAAAAAATTGTGAGAACTAATCAAAATATGACAAGTGTCCGCATTTATTTTACTTTATTAGAATAGGTAGATATGTTGGTATTTTAAAAAAAAAATAAAATAATAATAAAAAAATTCGAGAGAGTACATACAATAGTGTTGCTTTATTTGTGTTATACAATGCTGTTGCATATATGTATTACATCGATTTTTTTAATTTATTTTTATTTTCAAAATTTGTTGTTTTAAGAAAATAACAACATACAGGAAGGATGAAATAAAAAAATACAAATACTTTTTTTTAAGTTATAAATATTTTTTTTTAGTTCTCAAGTTTTCTCATTAAGAAGAAGGATAAAACACAATAACGGGTTATCATACAAAAGGTACGCGACCAAATAAAACATTGATTTTGAGAAAACGCGCGAGCAACTCTAAATCACAAATAAACTCCTTTGCCAGCGATATCCCTCAAGCCATCACCGCAACTAATCCACCAATCGCCAGCATCAAAGCTCCTTCATCTCCATCACAATCGTCAACGACCTACAACTCGCTTAAAAAATGCTTGAACCCCACTTCCAAAGTGAAGTCAAAGATTGAAGTAACAATATAAATATATATTAAGTTATTATTATTATTTTTGTTTATTTATTAAAATATTTTTTAATTTAATAGGTAAAATGACCAATTTGCCCTCATTTGTAAGGCACATGACCTGACTTAACGAGAAAAATTAACTAGGTTAGGGCTAAAGGACAAACGCTGTTGGATTTATAAACGTAAAGGATAAAACAGATCAATTTAGAAGATAAAGGACCACAAGTGAAATTTGTGGTAATGAATAAAGGGCAATTTCTGTAGTTCTGTCTTAAATAAAAAAAAAGTTAGAAAATAGAGAATGATTGAAAATGAAGCAAGTGATGTATACCCTATGTTGAAAGGTGTGACTCGAGGGGTTATGTGAGTGATGGAAGAAAAGCTTATATGACACAGACATGACGAGTTAGAGAAATGGTATTGAAGGAAGCGTTATAACTTTTTATATTATAAAATATATATAATTTAGAAGTTTGGTGCCGCAAGTGCCCAAATAGGGTACTTGACAGCACCGTATTAGTCCATGATTTTTCTTTTTTGTGTGTTTTGTTTGGTTCAGCTACTATAACGAAAGTAAGGGAAACCGAGCGCAAATGTCAATTTTTTTTGTTCTTTTAGTTCCGATACCATAATGAAGTTGACGGAAACTGACCAAATTCGAGTAGACTCGCCGCCTCAAAGCCTGTGACTAACAATACTCGAGTTTTACCAACGCGCAAGTTTATCGTCCAACGCCTCCCCCGTTAACCCATTGGCCATTGGTCCACCTTCACATATATATATATTTTTTTCATGTTTAGCTCCAATACCGTAACGAGTGTAATCAAAACCTGACCAAATTCGTGTCGAATTACTTCCACAATGCCTGAGACCGACAACGATTGTATTTTACACCGCCTAGGTTTGCCGACCAAATAAGCATCGTTTACATATTTTGTTTTTTTATATGTTAATTTGACGAATTAATTTTTTGTGCTTACACTCAAACTTTACCAACGATGTCTATACTCTAACGAACGTAACCGATACTGACCGAATTCGCTTTGAGTCATCGTCGCAACCCTCGGATTTTACCAACACCTGGGTTTAAACTCCGCAACTAGTTTGTTATGATGTACGTGATTCCAATTAGACAAAAGAACATACATTGATTAAAATCGGCCACCAACCGCCACAGTTGCTGCTACTGGTGTTTGTAAGGCTGAGGGGTGTGGGGGGCGCGAGAGGGGGCGCGAGTGGGGGCTCCAGCCAATAATATTGTGACGTGTGGCAGAGAGAGAAACTTGATAAGATGGGTGTTGGTTGTGGTGCTCGCGCCCCTGGCCCTGGTGTGGAGGGGCGCGAGAGGGGGCGCGAGCGGTTTTTTTTTTTATTTTTTTATAAATGTATTAAAAAAACGTATTATTAAAAAAACTCATAAAAATTTTTTTTTATGGTATGGAATATATAAACGTATTATTAATTACTCTTCTTTTATTCACCCATCTAATCATTCTTTTTTTATTTATTTATTTATGGTATGGAATATATAAATTAATTAATTAAAATTATTATCTTTCTGGTGCTTTGGATTCTTGGTGTTCAGATCGTGCCTGTCAGCTTTCCCAAGAATGAAGAAAATGGCTACCATACATATGTACACATTATTAACTCCAACCTGCATCAATGGTGACACAGATCCATCTTCACGCATTCCCAGGCCACCTTTACGCCCATCCTCACCCGCGAACCACCTTGCGCCTGCTTTGTTTTTCGTGCTCGCGCCCCTCTCGCGCCCCTCTCGCGCCTCGGTGGTGTGGTGCTCGCGCCCCGGGGCGCGAGCGGATGGGCTCACGCGCCCCCTCTAGCGCTCCACACCCCTCAGCCTAAGGCTGAGGGGTGTGGGGGGCGCGAGAGGGGGCGCGAGTGGGGGCTCCAGCCAATAATATTGTGACGTGTGGCAGAGAGAGAAACTTGATAAGATGGGTGTTGGTTGTGGTGCTCGCGCCCCGGGCCTTGGTGTGGAGGGGCGCGAGAGGGGGCGCGAGCGGTTTTTTTTTATTTTTTTATAAATGTATTAAAAAAACGTATTATTAAAAAAACTCATAAATTATTTAAAAAAACACACATTAATTAAAAAAACACATTAATATCTAAAAAAAAAATTAAAGTACTAAAAAAAACATTATTCTTATTCTTCGGCTTGGTCTTCTTCGATCAATCTCTTCCGGATACGTTCCTTTTGTTTTTCCATCAGCAATTGGTCGACCGGATTTAGGTTACTGAAGTCTCTTGTAAGGAAGTCCAAATCTCTCATTCTTTTTTTTTCCTTTTTGTCATTAGAGACCACCTCCATGGTTTTGTTGAATTTATTGAGGGATTCAACAAGATCGGTGATGTTTACGGCTTCCCCCTCAGCCGGTTTTTTCCCCCTGGCGTCCCTTCCCAATGGCCGCCTCCTCGGCGGTGAAGACGTTTCCTCCCCCGCAACGTTTAGGTCGAATCCAACCCGGCAATCCGACCCGGCGGAAGTGCTATACGCTCCAGACGAACTAGTTTTAGTCCGTTTCGGCCCTACTTCCGCATCAAGGTCCGGCGCCACCAGCTCAACCCACTTAGAACACCTTCTCAACCTCTCCCACACCTTTACATCGTCCCACGTCTTCACCGTCCCATACCTCCGCAGTGTGACATCTGACCCGATCCGACCCGACCCAGGTACCCGTTTCTCTGACCCGATCTCTTTCTTTTATGATTTAATATTTATTTATACTTATATTTTATTTTTAATAATAATAATATATATTTCCTTCCCGCCTCTTTCTCTCTCTTTTTCTTTCCGCCGTCCCGTCCCTCTCCTTCTCTCTTTCCGCCTTCTTTTCCCTCTTGTCGCCGTCCCGCCCTTACGCCTTGTTTCCCTCTTTTTCTTCTAACTCTTTGCTTGTCCTTTGTTCCTTTCCGCCTAAGGTTGTCTGCGCAGCTCCACGCGCCAGACCCCTTACAAGGAATCCTGCGTGAAGACCACCTGTTTCAGCGATACGCGAGACGAACTCTTCTCGCAGCGCGCTAAGAATTGTAATTCTTCTCGCAGTGCGCGAAGGACGGAAGTTCTTCCCGCGACGCGCTAAGGATTTGTAGTTCTTCTCGCAGCGCGCTAAGAATCGTAGTTCATCCCTCGACGCGCGAAGAATTATAGTTCTTCCCGCGGCGCGTTAGGAATTTTAGTTCCTCCCGCGGCGCGCTAAGAAATGTGACTCTTCCCGCGGCGCGCTTAGAAATGGTAGTTCTTTCCGCGACGCGTTAAGGTTGGTTCCGTCTGCCTTCGCGCTCGCGCTCTCTTGACCTTCTGTGTCTGCCTTCGCGCCTTAGCCATCTCGCGCTAAACCCTTTGAGTTTTCTTCTGTTTAATCTAGCCGTTGCTTTTGTGTTGTCTTATCTTTTGAGCTGTTGACCTAATCTGCTTTATGTCTGAAAAGCCACTTTTGGCGCAGCATGCGCACCAACCCCATTGGTTGGCAGAAAAAGTGACTGACATTATCTTTTGAGATCTGCTTTTTCCATGCTTGACCAGTACCTTTATCTGAACCGCCCATGCCTTTTTACTGTTCCCTGTCAGCTTTATCTTGCCCCCTGCAGCTGCCATATCTTTTGATATCTTTACTTTTCAGAACTTTTTACTGTTGATATCTTTTCTTTTACTTTTGGAGATCTTTTCTAGGGTTTGTGTCCCCTAGGGTTTGCCTATATATAGTATTATTTTTCTTAACACTACACACACAAACACTTACTCTCTCCTGTTTTCCTTGCTCTCTGCCGCCTCCCTCTCTGCCTCCGTCTTCCCCTCCGTTCTGCCCTGCTTTTCCGGTAATGTATATATATATATATATAATAATTTACTTATTAATTATGCTAACTTATAATCAAGACTTAAAACAAATCGTTAAAACAATAATCTTTACTTATAGGTTAACTTGCTTGTTTGGTTCTTGCTTTATCTATCATCGCATCTTTATCAAGTGAGTAATCTCGTATCTAATCCCTTTTTACTTTTAATGTTTTGGGATGTTCATGTGTTCGTACAAACTTAGAGTCTTAAACTTGTTTATGAACTTTAGTCGCGCAGTATCCCATGTGTTGAGGACGTTTACTTGGCTGTTTATTTGTATGTGTGTATCATTAACCGCTTTGTTCGGCCTATTCCGCAGTTTTCATGGATCCATTAGATGAACACGGGAGACCTATCGTTTACGGTTTTCTTTGTTTACACTTGCACAGATGTTTTCTCGTTTTTGTGCTCAATTGGGAGCACGGATTGAACTATGAACTATGAGCTATGATCTATTTAGGCTTGATCACAATCTGATTGCACCCTTGTTAAACACCAGACATACACATGTTGCGCGCAGATTTATTGCTATCTATGTATTGTATTAAACTTGATTTCTCACCAACACGCAAGTGTTTGACGTTTATTTTAACACATGTTCAGGTTTGCAGTGGCTGTTTTGGAGCTTGTGGACACATAGGAAGTTTTCTTTATTTTGGACCTAGATTAAAATGTATCAAGACAAGTTATTGCTGTTCGAATATTATGATTTATAATATATTGATTTATGATGATTTATGTTCTCTTGTTTACCCTGCGCGTGCGCGAATGAATGTATTTATTAAATATCGACACCCAATAGTGTCACGAGTAATGAAACAATATGTGGCGCCCCGATGTATAATCCGCCTTTGGTCGGGGTGTTACAGATTGGTATCAGAGCTCGTTGACTTTAGGATATGTGGTTAGACGTAACGGCCTAGAATACCTAAGAGTCCCTTCTTGCGCATGAGAGAAATCTCATGTTTGCGCGCTTATTGTTAATTACTCGTTATTTATGAATATGCTCGCGCTTGCGCAGTATATGATTTTATGTTTTATTACGCGATATTTCGATTTTTGTTGAATTTCGATTTTTATTGATTTTACTTACATATTCGTTTGTTGGGATTGAAAATCCGAAAAGTCATGGTGATACATGAATAGTTGATTTTCAATTTCCATTTACGATTATGTTCTGAGGTTGGAGACTTGAAAAGTCATGGTGATACATGAATTGTCAACCTCCAATACTCATTTTCTTGTATGTTTTATGTTGAAGATTGAAAAGTCATGGTGATACATGAACCGTCAATCTCCAATACTCGTTTGCTCGTATATTTTAAATTGGGAATTCGGAAAGTCATGGTGATACATGAATTGTCGATTCTTGATTCGAATTTGTTACCTTTATTAAGTCTGCATTTAGGATCATTTATTTTACTTTAACTGTTGACTGTAACTGACTCCGTGAAACCAAGCTTTATAAGATTAAAACTTTGCGCTAAAACCAAGATATTAACTAAAATTAAAATTCTTATAGAATGCCTCCGCTATCTCGCCGATTTCAGAGAAGAGAAGCCTCGCGCATGCGTAGACAGCAACGTTCCCAGGAAATGGCCGCCGCAATAGCCCAAGCCTTGAGCCAAAACAATACCTCCAGTTATAACATTAAGTCCTTTAACGCGGGTAACCCTCCAAAGTTCACAGGTCTTGAAGGAGCCACCGTGATGCTCCAGTGGCTTGAGAAGATAGAAAACACTTTCCTTCACACCCAATGCCCCTCAGACAGACGAACCCTATATGCTTCCAGTGTCCTGGAATCCAGAGCGCTTACATGGTGGAATGGAGTAGCTCATGCGCGTGGCGCAGAGGCTGCTTCTAGCATGACATGGGAGGAATTCAAGGAAATTCTTACGCGAGAATTCTGCCCTCCCAACGAAGTTAAGCGCCTGGAGGAGGAATTTTGGAATCTTAAGCAGTACAGCGGTGAAGCGCGCGAGTACGCGACGCGCTCCAATGAACTAAGTTTGCTTGTCCCTCACCTTGTTACCCCTTCACGCCGAGCAATCGAGAAATTCCTTGGGGGACTCCCCATGGAAATTCAAGATTCTGTATGGGCCAGAAACCCAGTTACCCTCTCTGACGCCATTGAGTTGGCCGCTGTGCTCAGCGACAACCATGTCAGAGCAGGAACCCTGTTCCTGCGGGGAACTGAGAAGACCAAACTCACCAAGACTGCCCCTGAACCAACAGAAACCAAACCTGAACCCTCAAACCGTAACAACCTCAAGCGCAGGCGCAAGGCCTATGCGCTTACCAACCCGCCCATTGCCCAGCAACCCATTTATCAACCTCCAGTTTATGCGCCTAACCCACTGACAGCCTACCCAACACCTCCTGTAGTCCACAACTATGCCTTAACCAATCCCGCACTCCCTGCCCCGCCACCTAAGAAACCTTACACAGGAAATCAACCCTTTTGCCCAACCTGTAGACTTCACCACCCAACCCAAACCCCGTGTCGACAATGTAACCGATGTGGCCGCGTTGGTCACTCTGCCGAATACTGTAGAGTCCCTCTCGCCAATCCAATTGCGCCAACACCACCAGTTTACCCGCAAAACCCACAACCAACATACCAAAACCCACGACCCAGGTCGTGCTATAACTGCGGTGATCCCAGTCATTTCCGGAACGCGTGCCCGAGACTACAAGTGCAAATCACCCAAGCGAATCCGGTGAACCAGATTTCAAACCAAGTGACGCGTGGACGAGCTTTTAACATAACCGCGCACCAAGCGCAAGCGAATAATGACGTAGTTAATGGTACATTTTTGCTTAACGGATTTTATGCTTCTGTACTTTTTGATACTGGCGCCGATCGAAGTTTTATCTCTCGCGCCTTCGAGCAGAAGCTTGCGCGACCGCGCAACGATTTAAAAGAAAATTTTTCAGTTGAATTGGCTAATGGCGAAACTGTTTTAATTAACTCTGTGATTAAAGATTGCACGCTTAACCTTAACGAAAACGATTTTCTGATCGACCTCATCCCCATGCCTCTTGGAAGCTTTGATGTTATCATTGGTATGGACTGGCTCTCGAAGAATCGCGCCGAAGTTATTTGCGCCAAGAAGATGATTCGCATACCTCGAGAAAATGGTGATCTTCATATCTACGGCGAGAAACCCTCCCGCGGTCTTAAACTTATGTCTTGCGCCGAAGCCCAAAGACTCATGCGGAAGAAGTGTGTTGCATTCTTAGCCCATGTGGTTAAACCTGCTGAAGAGAAGAAGCTTCGCGATATCCCTGTTGTGCGTGATTTCCCTGAAGTTTTTCCTGATGATCTTCCTGGTATCCCTCCCGCTCGTGAAGTCGAGTTCCGTATTGATCTTGTCCCTGGTGCTTCCCCCGTAGCTAAATCTCCTTACCGTATTGCGCCCGCTGAGATGCAAGAATTGGCAAGTCAACTTCAAGAGTTGACCGCTAAAGGATTCATTCGCCCTAGCTCTTCGCCCTGGGGTGCTCCGGTGTTGTTCGTTAAAAAGAAAGATGGATCGTTTCGCATGTGTATTGATTACCGCGAGTTGAACAAACTCACCATTAAAAACCGGTATCCCTTACCGCGTATTGACGACCTCTTTGATCAACTCCAAGGTGCCTCTTGTTTCTCGAAGATTGATCTCCGCTCTGGCTATCACCAGTTGCGCATCCGCGATGAAGATGTTCCGAAGACTGCTTTTCGAACTCGTTATGGCCATTTTGAATTCTTGGTCATGTCCTTCGGTTTAACCAACGCACCCGCCGTTTTCATGGATCTAATGAATCGGGTGTGTAGGCCTTTCTTGGATAAATTCGTGATTGTGTTTATCGATGATGTTCTGGTGTATTCTAAGACCAAGGCCGAGCACGAGCAACATCTTCGGTTGGTGTTGCAAAAGCTTAGAGCTGAGCAACTCTATGCTAAGCTTTCCAAGTGTGAATTCTGGTCTGATGAAGTACAGTTTCTTGGTCATGTTGTAAACAAGATGGGTATTCATGTCGACCCATCCAAAATTGAAGCAATCAAGAACTGGATTACGCCATCCTCTCCTTCCGAGATCCGTTCCTTTCTGGGCTTAGCTGGTTATTACCGGCGCTTCATTTCGAACTTCTCAAAGATCGCTTTGCCTTTAACAGCTCTAACGCACAAAGGTAAACCATATATTTGGGGCTCGAAGCAAGAAGAAGCCTTTCTAACGCTCAAGCGTTTGTTGTGTGAAGCTCCTGTTCTTGCGCTACCTGAGGGTAATGATGATTTTGTCGTGTATTGCGATGCCTCCAACCAAGGTCTCGGTTGTGTTCTTATGCAACGAGGCAAGGTTATCGCTTACGCATCAAGGCAACTCAAGGTTCACGAAAAGAATTATACAACTCACGACCTCGAACTAGGCGCAGTGGTATTTGCCTTGAAGATCTGGAGACACTACCTTTATGGTACTAAGTGTATCCTCTACACTGACCATAAAAGCCTTCAGCATATCTTTGATCAGAAGGAACTTAACATGAGACAACGCCGATGGAACGAACTCATCAGCGATTACGATTGTGAGATCCGGTATCATCCTGGTAAGGCTAATGTGGTAGCCGATGCGCTCAGCCGAAAACCCTGCCAGCTTAACTGTATCTTGCCGCGCACGCAGCTTCACTTTGCGCCGATTCAAAGCAACCTTGAATCGCGTATTCGTGACGCGCAGCGCGCATCCATCAGTAATGGTAACCTTCGCGCCGAGTTAGCGTGTGGCGCGGAAACGCATTTTGTGCCCAATCTGAGTGGAATTCTCTGTTATCTCAATCGCATCTGGATTCCCTTTGATGAGAATCTTCGCGCTGATATCCTGAGTGAAGCGCATAAATCTCGGTATTCTATTCATCCTGGCGCTGATAAGATGTACAAGGATTTGCGCATAACTTATTGGTGGCCCGGTATGAAAAAGGATATTGCTGTGTTCGTAGCTAAATGCCTGACTTGTTCTAAAGTAAAAGCTGAACACCAACGCCCATCTGGTTTGCTCGAACAACCAGAAATTCCTACGTGGAAATGGGAATGTGTAGCGATGGACTTTATTACCAAGTTACCTTTGACAGCAAGCAAACATGATAGCATTTGGGTAATAGTGGATCGATTGACTAAGTCTGCTCACTTTCTGCCCATTCGTGAAAACTACCGTGTTGAGCATCTCGCGCAGCTTTATGTCAAGGAAATTGTCTGCCGCCATGGTACTCCTTTGAGCATCATATCCGATCGCGATGGCCGTTTTATATCTCGCTTTTGGAAATCTCTCCAATCTGCGCTAGGAACTCGCTTGGACATGAGTACGGCATATCATCCCCAGACTGACGGTCAGTCTGAGCGAACTATTCAAACTCTTGAGGATATGCTCCGATCTAGTGTTCTTGATTTTGGAGGTAATTGGGATTCACACCTGCCTTTGATCGAGTTCTCTTATAACAACAGCTATCATTCCAGTATCGGTATGGCCCCATTTGAAGCACTTTACGGTCGTAAGTGCCGCTCCCCCGATTTGTTGGAGCGAGGTGGGAGAAGCTCAAATCACAGGACCCGAACTTGTTCAAGAGACAACCGATAAAATCGCCAAGATCCGTGATCATCTGCTGACTGCCAGAAGCCGACAGAAGAGTTACGCAGATCGTAGGCGGAAGCCTCTCGAATTTCAAGTTGGTGATCTGGTTCTCCTCAAGGTGTCGCCTTGGAAATGTGTTGTCCGCTTTGGGAAGAAAGGTAAGCTTGCTCCTCGATATGTTGGTCCATTCAAGATTCTCGCGCGTGTGGGAAAAGTTGCCTACAGACTTGACCTGCCGCCCGCGCTCAGTAATGTGCATCCAACATTCCATGTATCCAATCTCAAGAAGTGTTTAGCTGACGAGAACCTTCACATTCCACTTGATGAAGTTCAAGTTGATGAAACTATGCATTTCGTTGAGAAGCCTGTTGAGATTATGGATCGCGAGGTTAAGCAAACCAAGCGCAGTCGTATCCCTATCGTGAAAGTTCGCTGGGAGTCCAAGCGCGGAGCCGAGTTTACATGGGAAAGGGAAGATCAAATGAAGATCAAGTACCCGCATCTGTTCTCTGCGCAACCTACTTCGAGATAAATTTCGGGACGAAATTTCTTAAAGTAGGGGAGACTGTGACATCTGACCCGATCCGACCCGACCCAGGTACCCGTTTCTCTGACCCGATCTCTTTCTTTTATGATTTAATATTTATTTATACTTATATTTTATTTTTAATAATAATAATATATATTTCCTTCCCGCCTCTTTCTCTCTCTTTTTCTTTCCGCCGTCCCGTCCCTCTCCTTCTCTCTTTCCGCCTTCTTTTCCCTCTTGTCGCCGTCCCGCCCTTACGCCTTGTTTCCCTCTTTTTCTTCTAACTCTTTGCTTGTCCTTTGTTCCTTTCCGCCTAAGGTTGTCTGCGCAGCTCCACGCGCCAGACCCCTTACAAGGAATCCTGCGTGAAGACCACCTGTTTCAGCGATACGCGAGACGAACTCTTCTCGCAGCGCGCTAAGAATTGTAATTCTTCTCGCAGTGCGCGAAGGACGGAAGTTCTTCCCGCGACGCGCTAAGGATTTGTAGTTCTTCTCGCAGCGCGCTAAGAATCGTAGTTCATCCCTCGACGCGCGAAGAATTATAGTTCTTCCCGCGGCGCGTTAGGAATTTTAGTTCCTCCCGCGGCGCGCTAAGAAATGTGACTCTTCCCGCGGCGCGCTTAGAAATGGTAGTTCTTTCCGCGACGCGTTAAGGTTGGTTCCGTCTGCCTTCGCGCTCGCGCTCTCTTGACCTTCTGTGTCTGCCTTCGCGCCTTAGCCATCTCGCGCTAAACCCTTTGAGTTTTCTTCTGTTTAATCTAGCCGTTGCTTTTGTGTTGTCTTATCTTTTGAGCTGTTGACCTAATCTGCTTTATGTCTGAAAAGCCACTTTTGGCGCAGCATGCGCACCAACCCCATTGGTTGGCAGAAAAAGTGACTGACATTATCTTTTGAGATCTGCTTTTTCCATGCTTGACCAGTACCTTTATCTGAACCGCCCATAGCCTTTTTACTGTTCCCTGTCAGCTTTATCTTGCCCCCTGCAGCTGCCATATCTTTTGATATCTTTACTTTTCAGAACTTTTTACTGTTGATATCTTTTCTTTTACTTTTGGAGATCTTTTCTAGGGTTTGTGTCCCCTAGGGTTTGCCTATATATAGTATTATTTTTCTTAACACTACACACACAAACACTTACTCTCTCCTGTTTTCCTTGCTCTCTGCCGCCTCCCTCTCTGCCTCCGTCTTCCCCTCCGTTCTGCCCTGCTTTTCCGGTAATGTATATATATATATATATAATAATTTACTTATTAATTATGCTAACTTATAATCAAGACTTAAAACAAATCGTTAAAACAATAATCTTTACTTATAGGTTAACTTGCTTGTTTGGTTCTTGCTTTATCTATCATCGCATCTTTATCAAGTGAGTAATCTCGTATCTAATCCCTTTTTACTTTTAATGTTTTGGGATGTTCATGTGTTCGTACAAACTTAGAGTCTTAAACTTGTTTATGAACTTTAGTCGCGCAGTATCCCATGTGTTGAGGACGTTTACTTGGCTGTTTATTTGTATGTGTGTATCATTAACCGCTTTGTTCGGCCTATTCCGCAGTTTTCATGGATCCATTAGATGAACACGGGAGACCTATCGTTTACGGTTTTCTTTGTTTACACTTGCACAGATGTTTTCTCGTTTTTGTGCTCAATTGGGAGCACGGATTGAACTATGAACTATGAGCTATGATCTATTTAGGCTTGATCACAATCTGATTGCACCCTTGTTAAACACCAGACATACACATGTTGCGCGCAGATTTATTGCTATCTATGTATTGTATTAAACTTGATTTCTCACCAACACGCAAGTGTTTGACGTTTATTTTAACACATGTTCAGGTTTGCAGTAGCTGTTTTGGAGCTTGTGGACACATAGGAAGTTTTCTTTATTTTGGACCTAGATTAAAATGTATCAAGACAAGTTATTGCTGTTCGAATATTATGATTTATAATATATTGATTTATGATGATTTATGTTCTCTTGTTTACCCTGCGCGTGCGCGAATGAATGTATTTATTAAATATCGACACCCAATAGTGTCACGAGTAATGAAACAATATGTGGCGCCCCGATGTATAATCCGCCTTTGGTCGGGGTGTTACACGCAGGCACTCCTGCTTCCACTCTTCGACAGTGAAATTATAAACCGCCAAATCGTCACTGCCACTTGGTCTCATACGACCGGCGTTCCTGTTGAACAGATTAGTAAACAAGCCGACAAATTTTCTGATTTCGGTCCACCGACCCGAAATCATATCGGCGTTCCGCTCTGTACTCCCAACGAGCGAATAGAACGTCTCCCTAACCTTTGTCCAAAAGACCTTGCTCTTTTGGTAGTCCGCTGCAAAATGCATAAATAAATTTGTAAGTCATTTAACTTTTTTATTTAACTTTTTTATTAAAAATCATTTTTAAAAACGTTAAAACAATTACCGCAACGCCGATCCTCAGAAATGACTATCCAAGCTCGACACAGGGCTTCCTTCTCATCCGATGACCACGGAGTGGTTTTCCGTTTCGTCCTTCCAGTCGAAGCCGAACCCGACCCGTCCGTTGCAACTTGTTTTTTCCGGTGGACGCGTCTTCTTTGTCCCGCAGCTTCACCTTCTGGTTCTTGTGTCTCCGGAACAACAAAGTTAGGAGACGGTTGTATGTTGGATGGTTGAAAGCCGGATGATTGTTGCGACCCCCGAATAAAACATCGGTTGGTCCGGTGCCGACCATAAATCGTCGTAACTGTAATCTGAATCTAGGTTTGGGTACCAATTTCCAGCCATATTTTTAAAAAAAGGTTTGGAAGATGGGGTGATTTTGGGTTTTTTTGAGGTTGTGGTAAAGTATTTTATGTGATTTTGGGTGTGGTATGTGATATTGGGTTGATGTTGGTTTATATAGAGAAAAAAATTTTTTTTTAATAAAGTTAAAGAGCCAACGACTCTATTTATCCACACCCAACGGCTCTGCACGCATTCCCAAGCCACTTTACGCCCATTTTCAGCCGTGACTGGCCTTGCGCCCCGCCTTGGTCTGCGTGCTCGCGCCCCTCTCGCGCCCCTCTCGCGCCTCGGTGGTGTGGTGCTCGCGCCCCGGGGCGCGAGCGGATGGGCTTTCGCGCCCCTTCTCGCGCTCCGCACCCCTCAGCCTAAGGCTGAGGGGTGTGGGGGGCGCGAGAGGGGGCGTGAGTGGGGGCGCCATCCAATAATATTGTGACGTGTGGCAGAGAGAGAAACTTGATAAGATGGGTGTTGGTAGTGGTGATAGCGCCCCGGGCCATGGTGTGGAGGGGCGCGAGAGGGGGCGCGAGCGGTTTATTTTTTTATTTTTTTATAAATGTATTAAAAAAACGTATTATTAAAAAAACAAGAAATTATTTAAAAAAACACACATTAATTAAAAAAACACATTAATATATAAAAAAAAATTAAAGTACTAAAGAAAAACATTATTCTTATTATTCGGCTTCGTCTTCTTCGATCAACCTCTTCCGGATACGTTCCTTTTGTTTTTCCATCAGCATTTGGTCGACCGGATTTAGGTGGCTGAAGTCTCTTGCAAGGAAGTCCAAATCTCTCATTCTTTTTTTTTCCTTTTTGTCAATAGAGACCACCTCCATGGTTTTGTTGAATTTATTGAGGGATTCAACAAGATCGTTGATGTTTACGGCTTCCCCCTCAGCCGGTTTTTTCCCCCTGGCGTCCCTTCCCAATGGCCGCCTCCTCGGCGGTGAAGACGTTTCCTCCCCCGCAACGTTTAGGTCGAATCCAACCCGGCAATCCGACCCGGCGGAAGTGCTGTACGCTCCAGACGAACTAGTTTTAGTCCGTTTCGGCCCTACTTCCGCATCAAGGTCCGGCGCCACCAGCTCAACCCACTTGGAACACCTTCTCAACCTCTCCCACACCTTTACACCGTCCCACGTCATCACCGTCCCATACCTCCGCAGGCACTCCTGCCTCCACTCTTCGACAGTGAAATTATAGACCGCCAAATCGTCACTGCCACTTGGTCTCATACGACCGGCGTTCCTGTTGAACAGATTAGTAAACAAGCCGACAAATTTTCTGATTTCGGTCCACCGACCCGAAATCATATCGGGGTTCCGCTCTGTACTCCCAACGAGCGAATAGAACGTCTCCCTAACCTTTGTCCAAAAGACCTTGCTCTTTTGGTAGTCCGCTGCAAAATGCATAAATAAATTTGTAAGTCATTTAACTTTTTTATTTAACTTTTTTTTAAAATCATTTTTAAAAACGTTAAAACAATTACCGCAACGCCGATCCTCAGAAATGGCTATCCAAGCCCGACACAGGGCTTCCTTCTCATCCGATGACCACGGAGTGATTTTCCGTTTCGCCCTTCCAGTCGAAGCCGAACCCGACCCGTCCGTTGCAACTTGTTTTTTCCGGTGGACGCGTCTTCTTTGTCCCGCAGCTTCACCTTCTGGTTCTTGTGTCTCCGGAACAACAAAGTTAGGAGACGGTTGTATGTTGGATGGTTGAAAGCCGGATGATTGTTGCGACCCCGAATAAAACATCGGTTGGTCCGGTGCCGACCATAAATCGTCGTAACTGTAATCTGAATCTAGGTTTGGGTACCAATTTCCAGCCATGTTTTTAAAAAAAGGTTTGGAAGATGGGGTGATTTTGGGTTTTTTTGAGGTTGTGGTAAAGTATTTTATGTGATTTTGGGTGTGGTATGTGATATTGGGTTGATATTGGTTTATATAGAGAAAAATTTTTTTTTTTTTAATAAAGTTAAAGAGCCAACGGCTCTATTTATCCACACCCAACGGCTCTGCACGCATTCCCAAGCCACTTTACGCCCATTTTCAGCCGTGACTGGCCTTGCGCCCGCCTTGGTCTGCGTGCTCGCGCCCCTCTCGCGCCTCGGTGGTGTGGTGAGGCGCGAGCGGATGGGCTTTCGCGCCCCTTCTCGCGCTCCGCACCCCTCAGCCTAAGGGACAACAAACATTCAGACGTGGTCAAACCACAATCAAACAAAACCCCATTCACGTCACCGAATATAAAACCCAGACAGACAAAGGTAATACTAAGCGCAGAATTGACTAATCAAGCAGCTCGAAAAGAAAAATGGATTCGGAATCAAGTATCAAAGTGGATGCTATGCAATTCGGATACAGCGGTGACAATCCTCTGTTTGTGAATTTTAGTCTCAAGATTTCTCCAAGATCTCGTTGTCTTCTTGTCGGCGCCAACGGATCGGGTACTATTTATTCGTAGCAAATTTGAATCATTGACTAAATCATCTATGATTAGGCTAATTTCTGTCTGTGCCTAAGTATAATTCTTCATTAAGCAGAACGTGTAATTGATTATGAATATTATTATTTTGACCTTGCCACTGTGATAAAGGAAAATTTACCAAATTAGACATTTTTATAGACCAATTAGGTGGACTGACCTTTTTTGCATTTAAATTAACAAGTATGATTGGACCCACCTTTTGACGAACTAGAAGTTGACACGTGTCACAAGCAAGCTAGATTTTGCCTACAAATTCACTTAGTTAGCCGTTTGTGCCGCATTATCTTGTAGGCTACAAATGCGCACAGGCTTAGCCATCTTCTTGGAGCCGGCTAAGTGGAAAGAAGCCGACGTTTCTTTCATAGTGTAAGCTGATGTGGCACAGATGCCTAAGTAGATTCGTATGCTAAACTTAGCCTACTGGTGATGTGTGTCAACCACTGGTTGGTTAGACGGTGGGTCCCAATCCCATCGTACTTTTCATAAACTTTAGTGCAAAAAAGGGCCGGCGAAGACCGACTAAGCTTAGTTAGTGTGAGATGATTGGTTCAAATGAAGATGTCTTTGGAGTTGTAGGCTAAAAAAAGGAATGCCTGCTTTTAAAAAATATTTAGGTGCTGTTTGTTTTTCAGAGGTAAAATGTCAGAAGACTGCGAAACCACATCTGCCAATATCTGTAGCAGAAGAGATGGACCAAAACTCTGCAGTCTGTAACAAGAAGATTGTTTGTTTTTTAACATCTGCAGACTGCTAAAATAAGCTGATAATAATAATTTCTCTTTTGTTAGCAAATTAGCAATGGCATGAGTGAAACATACATATTAATTGATCAACAACATTATTAAACAACTTCAATCTGAATCAAAAGAATAACAAATCAATACATAAACTATAAATCAATTAATAAGCATTCAATCTCCATCAGGTACTGTGTTCCGGTAAGTCAACGAAGAAGAAGATGACGTTGACTTCTTCCAATTCAGCACTGGAAGAAACAATTATTATTATTATTATTATTATTATTATTATTATTATTATATGTTTCTATTTGGTCCTTACTGTATGAATACAGTCGGAATGCACCAGAGGAGGTAGAAAGGCGGCGGCAGGGTTGCAGCGGTGGGGCGGCGGCGCTGAAGCAGTGGAGCGACGGGGTTGCAGTGGTGGGGGAGTAGGGTGGCAGTGGAGCGACGGGGTTCGGTGGGGGAGTTGGGCGGCAGTGGAGAGAGGAGGGGATTAGGGTTTGGGAGTTCTGATGGAATAAGAAGAATGATGGAAAGAAATTGGGTTAGAAGAGGTGAGAAGTAGCAATACCAACACTTCTGGGAGAAGAGGGCGCGCAGACGTTTTTTAATGAAACGTCTTCGAAAAAACAAACACACTGCAGAGCCCAACGTCTGCGCGCCCTCTTCTCAGTGCAGACAAAAGAGGTGGAGAAGTGCTTCTGAGGAAAAACAAACAGCACCTTAGTCAACATGCCTGTTTTAGTAAATTTCCCTTGTAATATTCGACATGTTCTTTATCAAACTGATGATATTATCATGATCATCATACTTGCTTCCTTTTTGTGGTTCATAGATATTTATTTTACATTGATCTGTAAAATATCTTAGTATTTTATCATAAAAAAAAATCTTGCCATGTATATTTTCAGGAAAAACCACTTTGCTGAAGATTTTGGCTGGCAAACATATGGTCGGAGGGAGAGACGTTGTGCGGGTGCTGGATTTTTCATCTTTTCATGACACACATTTGGTTTGCAGTGGTGATTTGTCATACTTAGGTGGATCTTGGACCAAAACTGTTGGTTCAGCTGTAAGTTCCTTAACCTTATTGTTAGAGTATTAGTTTCTCAATCATTGTACAATTTACAATTTTCATTCTAGTTTCCACTTTGTAAGTTATTGTTGTTTTAAATAAATTCAGGGAGAAGTACCGCTACAAGGAGACTTCTCTGCAGAACATATGATATTCGGAGGTGAGTTGTGGCTTATGGTTATTAAATTATTTATTATTTAATCCCTATGTCTTTACACATTATTATCTATATATGTTTTGGTGCAGTTGAAGGTGTTGACCCGGTCAGAAGAGAGAAATTGGTTGAACTGTTGGATATTGATCTACAATGGCGGATGCATAAAGTTTCTGATGGGCAAAGACGCAGAGTGCAAATATGCTTAGGCCTCCTTCATCCTTTCCAGGTTAGTTATTGCGTTTTGTTATTATCTTGAACATGCAAATACAAATGCATAGTTTTGTTAGTTCATTTATTCCCGATTTAGTACAAATTGTATAGAAAATGTTAGGGAAATCTTTCTGGTTCAGGTTCTTTTGTTAGATGAAGTGACAGTTGACCTGGATGTAGTTGCAAGGATGGATTTATTAGAGTTTTTCAAGGAGGAATGTGAGCAGGTATGGGTTATATATACGATTTCACTTGTCAAATATAGGGTTGTAACTTGTAAACAAACTGAGCTGAGCTGAGCCCAAGGTTAAGCTCGAGTTCAGTTTGTTTAACTTACGAGAGCTCGACTCGTGAGTAGTTTTTCAAGCTCAGGCTTGGTTTGTTTATAATTTATTAATTAATTTATATACATTTTATGATTATTTTTTTATATCCGTATATAATTATAATTTTTATATATAACATAATATATATTATTTTAGTTTTTTTATCATTATCTAGATATAATAATTTTTATTGTTATACAAGTATATATGATATATTAAATAAATATAATATAATAAGTAGGCTCGTTTAGGCTCACGAGCCAGCTCGAGCTCGTTCATCAAACAAAGTTATTTTTAGGCTTGAGCTCGTTTAAGCTAGGCTCGACTCCAGCTTTTAGCGAGCCGATCACAAGTGGCTCACAAGCTGCTTGGCTCATTTACACTTAAAGCATGTTTGGGTCAAAACCTGTAACCTTTAATTGCAGGATGGGCCTTCTTTTTTTCTTTTAATATGTTAAGAATGACCGCAAAACCTTTTTTTTATCATAAAAAATTCAAACCTTGTTTCAATAAAAAGATTCTGGAAGTTTTATGCATTTGAATTCACTTTCAACCGTTTAACCCATATTCTTATTAGTTAAAATTTTTTAACTTAACCCATTTGACCCGTTAGATAAAATATAACTCAGATCAGCCCATTTAAAGAAACTATTCCTAAAAAAATTCACAATCATAACAGAGAGGAGCTACAATCGTATACGCGACACATATATTTGATGGTCTAGAGTCATGGGCAACAGATTTGGCTTACATACAAGACGGGGAGTTAAAAAGATATGAAAAGTTAGCAGATCTTCCTGAAATGAAAAACTCCTGCAACTTGCTATCAGTGGTCGAGTCCTGGCTTCGTTCCGAGACCAAAAATCCTAAAAAGAAGCCTGCTAATTCTTCAACTTTAATCCCTAAAACGAGCCCGTTTGATTCTTCCCCTTTCAGATCATCACGGCACATGGCATACTACAGATGATTCATAATAATATTATTTACTCGGAGCTGCCAATTTGTAACATTTTTACAAACTAAAATGAGTTTTTGTTTGTCAATCATTTGTTCTTTACTTGTAAAGTTGTTTCTTTTTGTCTTCAAAGGGCATTAGGATACAATTATAGGTAACTTGTGGTTACTGGTTGCGCTGGGACTTATATTGCATTCTTGCTTTGATTATTTATGTATTGTCATGTTTCGATGATAATTAATGATGTTAATCGATTTGAAAAGATTCGTTTGATGGTTCGATTGGAGTGACCCGTTACTAGTTCTCAAAATGGGTTCTGATTTATTTGTTGCGTTCACGATTACGAGTTTGTCCAAGGCAAAATATCATTTTTTTAAAAATAAACTTTAAATATATTGAAGTATACTGTGTATTCCTGTCAATTTATATAATAAATAATAAATAAATTAAAAGAGTATCATAATTCTCAACACATACATTTCATTACCTAATCAATCTTGAGTTAAAAATCTTATAATATGCAATTATGCATGTATGTGGTGTTTGACATCTATAATAAGTTAAAGAGAGTCGGTGAAAAAAGCTATGCATCACATTACCAAAAAAGCTACACATGTTAATACAATTTTTTATTCTAAGCTGATTTCTTAGTAAAGTGTCACTTTTAATGCATAACCAATTTAAATAGAAACTATGATATTCAGATAACACACTTGTAGATAATGTTTGATAGATAAAACCGTGAGCTACGAAACTACATTATACAACTAGTTTGTAGGGCCAAATATATAGACTCGTGTAATAAGTTACTTATCGTTTTTGAGTATATACGAACATTTATTTGGTAATGTGCCTTGAGTCATGTCAACCTAGCCCCTTGGCACTCCACCTTTGATATTACGGAATGATCCATTATTGTCTAGATCCGGTTTCAGGACCTACAGAGGTTGAAGTAAAAGGTATTAGCATTTAAGTGGTTGTCATAGTTTTCTACTCAGATAAAAAACATTAAGGACTCTATGAACATATTGTTTTAGTCGACGAGTTAAGTCTTGGTGATATTGAAAGACGTAAGAGCCACAATAGTGAACATAATGGTCATGTTTGGCACCGTTGGAGCACACGGTGGTGTACACACCGACATAAATGGGTTAGGCACCAGCATTGCAACATAGCATATGGTTTGTGATTTAAATTTAGGGATTTTTACATATTTCTTCTTACTTAACACCCTTAATTACATATTTCCCAACATCTAAACAAGCAATTACATATTTCCCATTTTCATATAAAATTACCAAGTTACTCATATCCCTTACCATTAATAAATTAATTAAAAGACAAAGTTATATTAGTAATTATAGAGTTAATCCCACACCATCAAATCATCTTCTCCAACCTACTCCCGACAAGCTCAATTTTTCCAGCAAGCTTCCGCCCATCTCATCCCCGCCATAAATGATTACCACCACGTTTTCTATCTGAATCCCGCCGTCTCATGCACATTTTTTTTATTATACTTGAGTTGTTTTTGTTGGTAAAAAAATTTAAATCTTATATTGACTATTGATTAAAAAGTTCGATGCTAATTGGTTTATTAGTGTTCGATATGTTCGTCTTTACATCGACTCGGTTTGGATTGAACTTGAGGGATATGTAATTGATGTTTTAAGGAAGGGGATATATGTAAATACCTATTTAATTATGTCATTAAGGGTAAAACAATCATTTAATTGGTTAATTTTAATGAAATGAGGAGATATGTAATATGTGTGGTTTAGAGAGGGGAAATATGTAATTGATTTTTAAGGAATGAGTAAATATATAATAAGGGAACTTAACAAGGGGATATATGTAAGAGCATTCTCATCCCACCCCTATCTTCAAACCAAAAATTACACTACAACCCATTTTATTTTCTCTCTTCATTTCATTAAATAATACTTTTATACATTTTATCATTAACTTTTCTCTTTTCTTCACTCACAACCACTTTCAAAATATATTAAAAAATTATAGGAGATGAACAGTAACTTTTCAAATATACAAAAAAATCGCTACTTTTTTTAAAATATAAAAACTCTTCACTTATAACACCTAGAATGACTCTCTAAATTATAAAAACACCCCTCACATAATATGAGGGGTTGGATGAGAATACTCTAAAGGATATATGTAAATGCCACTTAAATTTAAATGCTTTAACTTGGATTTGTGGCAACCGGCAATACAGCTATACAAGTAAACGCCTTCACGCATTTGCTCCATTACCACGTGAAACATATTGATTGAGACATGTCACCATAAATTAATGAAAAAATTGAATGCCGGCCAGATGCTTTAAAAAGTGTCATCAAAAGCTTTCAAAGTGTTTTTAAAGTATTACAGTTTATGATATTAATATTTTGAGGCATTTAATCTTCTAGTATTTGCCAATAAGAGCAATAGAGATTGTTGAAGATTATTGTATTGTACACAGGTTTAAATACTATTTAGATATTTACACAAACTATCCCAAACTATACTATTTTGCATTCGTGTCTAATATTCCCCTGCAAGCGAATGACGGGGAGCGATTTGTGACTTGGAATGTAAAAATGCAAATTCCTGTGTTGGTAGCGATTTTGTAAAGATGTTGCAATTTGATCTTGTGGATATGAATTGTACACGTAGGTTTCTTTGAGCAACTGTTTCTCAGACAAAGTGAAAATCAACTTCAACGTGCTTTGTTCGTGCGTGAAATACCATTAGGGTTTGTACACAAGTTTAAATACTAGTTAGATATTTACACAAACTACCCCAAACTATACCATATTTGTATCTAATATCCCCCTGCAAGCAAATGTTGGGGAGCGATTTGTGGCTTGGAACGTAAAAATGTAAATTCCTATGTTGGTAGCTATTTTGTAAAGATAGTTGCGATTTGATCTTTTGTGGATATGAATTGTACACATAGATTTCTTTGAGCAACTGTTTCTCAGGCAAAGTGAAAATCATCTTCAACATGCTTTGATCGTGCGTGAAATACTAGATTGGTAGTAAGATGGGTTGCCCCAAGATTATCACACCAGCGAATTGGTACAAAAGTAGTGTCAGCCCCAAGTTCATCTAATAGAGCCTCTAACCAGATTAATTCATCTACGGCTAGGCCCTTGTATTCAGATTATGTATATGACCAAGATAATATTTTCTGTTCGTATGATCCAGGATAAAAGATTTGAACCCAAGCCCAGTCAACATACGAAAAGGCACAAATCGAAGAGAATCCCTACCGGTGAGCGTCAGTGTAAGGTAAAAGATGGGAGATTGAGTCGTGACAAATAAGCAACTCATTTAGATCGACGTTAGAGAATAAGAGGATCTCTTCCAACGAGTGTCAATGTAAGCTTGAAGAAAATAACCTGAGTTGTGACTAATAAGCTTGAATATCAGAGCACTAGAGAATGTTGAAAATGATTGTATTGATTAATAATATGAATGCGAAATTATTAGGATTTGGGCACGAGTTCAAATACTATCTAGATATTTACATAAACTATCCCAAACTATACTATTTTACATTTGTGTCTAATACTGCATAACTTTGCTAAGGACGTGTGATGTATGATTCATATGAAAGTTTTGTTACTTGATGGTAAAAGAAAATTATAACCTACATAAGCAATGCATGAAAAACCCATAAGCAATTTATTACTATTATTAGTAGGGAGAAACCTTAACCAATGCCAATTAAAAAACTTCGCATTGTTGATAAATAAAAGCCCTTTTTAAATGTGATATACTGATTGTTTGTAAAGAATAACTTGCAGAGTTATATGTCATTCCAAGCATACTGATTGTTTGTAAAGAATAACTTGCAGAGTTATATGTCATTCCAAGCATAAGCAATAAGTATATCACATTTAAAAAGGGCTTTTATTTATCAACAATGCGAAGTTTTTTAATTGGCATTGGTTAAGGTTTCTCCCTATTAATAATAGTAACAAATGTTAATTATAAACATGATTCATATAATTTGTCATTAGGCCAGGTCTAGTGGGCAGCAAATAGGGGCGAATTTAGGCGAGAGCATCGCCCCACCCCCACCCGTGTGGTGGGGGGGGGGGGGGGGCACATATTTGTCACTGGGTTGTGTGATGGACATGCTGACTTAGCGATTGTGGAGTGATTTGTGGGCTACAACACCGCCCCACTGAGCTACATATCGTCCCCTTGGCTACGTGCCAAAAATCCTCCCATTTTATAGCCCCTCCACTACACATAGCCAAATTACTTATTATATCTCTTAATACAATAGCATTCACAACCCCATTTTTGTCCATATATCCACAATTTAGGGGAAATCACAAATAATTTGTATTTTTTTATTCCACATTAGCACCACATCCCCAATTCTCACCCACACCTAAATTGAGGGTTCTACTTTTGTAAGTGGAAGAGAAAAGATATAATAAAAGTATAATAAATAACTATTATTCAATTAAATTAGGGATATATATGGGGATGAGATGTGAATTTAAAAAAAATAGAGCTAAATTTAGAGTATTGTGATTTTTAGTTAAATTATATGTGGGGTGACTACTGTGAATGTGAATGCTACATATGCAACCAATGATCCCTACTTTTAAAACCTGACACATGTTTAGTTCTTAAAACAGACTGTGTGTTGCCACATATGTTATATTTATCAAAACGATAATTTTATCATTTACTTATATTACATTATGATCCTTAAACTTTTGATTAAATATTACATTACTATTATAAAATACCACTCACCAATCACCACCACATTACACCACATGTCACCATAACCCATCACTTTGCTCAACCTCACACCATTGTAACCACAATCCCCTTTCTTTCAATTATTTTCTCATTCATTTGTCCAATCGCGATCCATAAAACTCATAAACCATAACATCAAAAGTACCATCGGAACACAACTCCATCATCCCTCTTACTTCTTCTCCCGCCTCCTCTTTTTGGCCCACACCATCCTTCCATCACATTCACCATCACACATAACAACATTCATCCTCATTATCACATTTATCACCCCTCATCCTTCACCACCACTGTATTCTTCACCTTCAAAAACCACCCTAATCTCTAGTCACCCATCCTATCACCCTTTCTCCCTCACTGATCTAGATGTCGTGGTCTAATAAAAAAATTAAAGTACATATATGTTTCTAATAACCTTAAACTAGTTAGGGCGAGTAGGGTGTTGAACCACGAGGAGTAGGTGGTCAGTGTAAAGTGCAATTAATACATTATGAACTTATAGTTTTGGAGTGTTGATCACACTAGCAATTTTGTACGTTTGAAATAAACAATCACATTACAAGTTGTAAACAATTAACAAGAAACAAATCAAATTTGGGATTCAAGCATGTAACGAAAAACAATCTCATGTCATTTAACAAATTAATTATTAACAAATGAATCTGATTAACTAACTAGTCAAATCTTAGGCATCAACAAATGTAAACATACGACACTGGTAATCAAAGGTTCCTTGCGAGTGTGACTCAATTAAGGACAAATGTTTGTTTTACCACACTTAAACTAATCAGTAAAACTCTATGAGACACGTATCACAACAATTGGCAAACTAATCGTTCTGATTGAAATAAACCTAAACCTACTGAATGCTCGACAATACCAAACATCAATGCTCATAGATTATTAATCAATAATTACAAATAGTTCAATTCTAAAACATGAGAAATACTAAAAGATTACAATACTCTACATCTTCGTTAGATCTTCAGATGATAAGTGCCATAAGGAATGATAACTAGATGATTGGAGTGTCTGGAATTCGTCTCTTGGCTCCTGGTAACAGCTGGAAGTTGTGATGGCTCTCTAGAACTCATCAAATGGAAGTTATATGCAAAACCCTAATTTTTCCATCTTTTTAAGTCATCGCGTATCGCGCTAGGGTTTCACATGGTCTATCACGTAGCGTGATAGACCGAAAGCCAACTTTTTTAATATATTGTCAATAGCGTATCACGGTGGATCATTTCCAACCCCGCCGCGTAGCCCGAAAGGCCCCTTTCATAGAAAGTTTGGTCTTTTTGCTCCATCTGCTCTGTTTTGCGTGTCGGTCATCCTGGACCCTCATTCCATACTCTTTCAAGTCCAAATTAACTACATTAACACACTGTGACCTTTAACACAATAAACATGTATGAAGTACCATATTTCGTACAATAAACGACTAAAACTATACAATTACACTAATACATGAACAAAATATCCAACCATCGCTCACTTGTAATAAAAATCCAATCATTTAGAACAACTCAAACTACACACCTTTGAATCCCCTAAAAACCAAATCTTCCCTCGACTTCAAGATTACCAATCCCAATATTTATATAAATTATCCCATTTATCACACAACCCTGATCATTGTCTTTGTCAACTATATTTCTAAATCCCCATAACTCACATATTCAAAATCTAAAAAAGAACATTCAAACATTTATATAAAACCTCTCCTGACACTGAGTGACATGTACACCATTAACTTTAACTTTGATCTATACCATTATTCTTGTTCTATAATCATATAATGTTATACACTCTATGCTTTTTAATTATGAATCATCCACATAATAAAATATCGTCTAAAGTACTAGCACTAAAAATAACAATAATATAACAATATTAAAAAATATTAATATCAACACAATTTCTACACAAGAAATTAATATCAACATCAAACTAAACTATAAAGCCTAAACCTTCAAACTAAACTATAAAGCCTATGTAGGCCCGGAAAAATACAAAACAATATCAAGTTATCACCACCACCACCTGCCATCCTATTGTATTCTCTTTATTTTCTTCTTCATCCTCTTCCTCACGTATCCATCCTTTCTCTCTCTACTCTCTCTCATCGTTCAACGCAATCTTTTCTCTTTTTCTCATTCTCTCACCAATCGATCCATCAAACAAACAAAACCCAGATTCAATCATTCACCACCGTTCTTGATTATTAGGTTGTTTCCAAATTAGGGTTTGTTAGGTTATTAAAAAAATCAAAACTTTTTGATTCAATTCATTGAATTTTTAATCTTGTATAGTGGGTTTAGGTGCCCGAACCAGAAAAGATTGTTAATTTGGATCGATTCTGATTAGGGTTTGATTTGATTTGATTTGATTTTATTATTGTTAAATAGGGTTGAGTTTTTACAAACCCTAATTGTTAGGTGCATATAGATAGATAGATCTGGGTCTGTGTGTGTTAGCTGTTTTATGTTGACTTAGTTGAACCGATTATTATTACTATTATTATTTTTATGGATCGTGTTGTTGGTGGTAAGTTTAAGCTTGGAAGGAAGATTGGGAGTGGATCTTTTGGTGAACTTTATTTGGGTATTATTTTTTTATTTATTTTTTTTAGGTATTAAATTTATGTTCTTTTAGTAAATTTTTATTTTTTTTTTATCATGTGTAGGTGTTAATCTTCAAACTGGAGAAGAATGTGCTGTTAAGCTGGTATTGACCTAATTTCTTGATGATGATTTTGATGTTAAACTGGTTGACTTGTTGATTGATACATGATATGTTTGGATGTGATATCGAACAATTAGGTTTAGATTATGATTTATCAATAGTTTGTGAATACGACCGTCTCGTGTTTTAAGAGTTGCTCTTTTTGTTTCTAGCCAGGGTTGCATAAATTTGTAAGCTTTCTACCTTTTTATGATGATTTTGATGTTAAACTGGTTAATTAGTTTATTGGCTGGTTGATTGATACATCTAATATCGAACAATTAGGTTTAGATCATCTAATAAGTAGAAGTATGTTTTTAGAAGTGAAAACGGGACAATTAGGTTTAGATTATGAGTTGTCAATAGTTTATGAATACGACAATCTCGTGTTTTGAAAGTTGTCTTTTTTGTTTTTGTTTCTAGTCAGGGCTGCATAAATATGTAAGCTTTCTACCTTTTTATGATGATTTTGATGTTAAACTGGTTAATTAATCTGTTGGCTGGTTGACTGATACATCTAATATCAAACAATTAGGTTTAAATAATCAAATAAGTAGAAGTATGTTTTTAGAAGCTGAAAACGGAACAATTTGGTTTTAGATTATGATTTGTCAATAGTTTTTGAGTACGAAAATCTCGTGTTTTGAAAGTTGTTTTTTTTGTTTTTGTTTCTAGTCAGTGCTGCATAAATATGTAAGCTCTCTACCTTTTTATGATGATTTTGATGTTAAACTGGTTGATTAGTTTGTTGGCTGGTTGACTGATACATCTAATATCAAACAATTAGGTTTAGATCATCTAATAAGTAGAAGTATGTTTTTAGAAGCTAAAAACGGAACAATTAGGTTTGGATTATGATTTGTCAATAGTTTATGAATACGACTACCTCCTGTTTTTAAAGTTGTCTTTTTTGTTTTTGTTTCTAGTCAGGGCTGTATAAATTTTTAAGCTTTTTACATGTCGACTTAAAAAGTACAAACCGCCATCGATTTTTACTGTATTTGAATAGAATTTTCAATCTTTAGCACGTGTATGCGTTCTTTTATCGAGTTCACGTGTATTTTATTTGAATACGCGCCATTTTGAATGCAAATGAACTTATATTCTTATTTCATTTATATATTCAGCCTAATTTTTAGTTTGATACTGTAACATTTTAACCTTTTTTACATTTGAATCCGCTTAATTGCCAGGAACCCACCAAGACGAAGCATCCTCAACTTCATTATGAATCAAAGATATATATGCTTCTTCAGGGAGGAAGTGAGTCTTTTAGTCTAGGTTTTTTTAAGCATGTCTTTATTATCATGCCTCATCATGTCGTATCATCGTATGGTGATATGTGATAAATGCATACTAATATACTATTAGAAATAAATTAATACGACTGTTTATTTATCTTTCTATAATGAAGCTGGAGTACCTAGCCTTAAGTGGTTTGGAGTTGAGGGTGAGTACAATGCAATGGCCATTGACTTACTTGGACCGAGTCTTGAAGACCTTTTTAACTATTGCAATAGAAAGTTCTCCTTGAAGACGGTTTTAATGCTTGCAGACCAATTAGTAAGTGCCATTAATCTCGCCTTTTTATACTGTTATTGACTTTAAGTCCACTTATAATTTATAAAACTTTTGTAGATAAACAGAGTTGAGTACATGCATGCAAGAAGTTTCCTTCATCGTGACCTAAAGCCTGATAATTTTTTAATGGGCCTGGGCCGCAAAGCAAATCAGGTTCGCGCTTCTCGTTATTTTTGCAAAAATGATAAGGAGATTTTAAATTATTAAATTTACAGATTTGGATTGTTAGCTTTTAATAATCACAATCGAACGTTACCTTCTTGATAAATGTTATAACATATATACACAAATAGTCCTCCAACTATTAGATTATTGAGTAAACTACACAAATAGTCTGTGTAAAATTCTAGCATTGTTAAATGTTTGGATTTAATTGAAGCTAGATTACGAGAATGAAACTTAAGTGACTGAAAAGGCCAAATTAGAACTTTTGTACATTATTTTGGCTGAACCGCAAGGACTAAAACCGTATTTAACTTTACATATTTTTATGGTTCTTTTTATGCAGGTGTATATCATTGATTTTGGCCTTGCGAAAAAGTATAGAGATCTTCAAACTCAGAGACACATACCATACAGGTAACTTGATTAGCCTAAAAAAGAATGAATATTTTTAATTTATTATTTCTATATTTTGGAACCGTGACTATATTATGTCATCAGGGAAAACAAGAATCTCACGGGCACGGCTCGTTATGCTAGTGTCAACACACACCTTGGCGTTGGTGAGTAGCTTTTCATACTAGTGGTTTATTTTGGTATTATAAATATGATAAATATTTTTTTTAAATTGCAAATACTTTATAAATATGCAGAACAAAGTAGACGTGATGATCTGGAATCACTTGGTTATGTTCTCATGTATTTCCTAAGAGGAAGGTGAGTAAATGCTTTGGTTTAATATTTTCAACTTTATGTTAATATACTTTCTTTCTTAATCTACAATATATTTGTGTTTTTTGGGTTAGTCTTCCATGGCAGGGACTGAAAGCAGGAACTAAAAAGCAGAAGTACGATAGGATTAGTGAAAAGAAGATGTTTACTCCAATAGAGGTGTATATTACTTAAAATTTCTGTAGTTACGCTCATATTGTATAAAACTTACATGACACTAAATTTATTTCAACAGGTGTTATGCAAGTCATATCCATCAGAGTTCATGTCATACTTCCATTACTGTCGATCATTGAAATTTGAAGATAAACCTGACTATTCATATCTAAAGAGGCTTTTCCGTGACTTATTTATTCGCGAAGGTGCTAAATTCTTGATATTTTCATGGTTCTTTTACATTAGTTGAGCATTATATGCGCGTGTTATATACATACTGAAAGGTTTACTTTTTCAGGGTATCAGTTTGACTATGTTTTTGATTGGACCATGTTGAAGTATCCACAAATTGGTGCCAGCTCAAGAGGAAGAGTTAGTGATAATCTTTACTTGTGCTACTTATATATTTATGTCATTTTCTAGAACATATATTTATCATGTGTGTGTTTTTGCAGATTCAAAGCGGGATTGCTGGTCAAAATGTTGGTACATCTGCGGAAAGACCAGGAAGAATCTCAGGTGAGTTTTAGAAGTAAAGGTGCCTGTTTTCTGTTGTTTATTTATTATCGGGTCGATATGGGTTATGTTTTTATCTCTGTAGGGTCTATGGGTAAAACTAAAATAGATAAAACTTAAGATAGAAGTGGCCCAAAGTGTGTTAGAATGCATAAAATATGATTTCAAATAAAGATTTTTTATGAATATTCTTGAGTGTGTCTATATTATTTGTTTGAGCCTGCTTACAGTTATTGTTTGCTTTTTTTCTTGCAGCCGTACAAGATGTTCGTGAAACGCTCCCTAGAAGAAGCCCTGTAGGTGGGCCCCGCCTTGAACTTTCTAGAAACAGGATTTCAGACGATGTACCTTCATCAAAAGATGTGGTAAGTTTCTAATTTTTATTTGTTTAATATCCAGATTTAAGAAATATACAACACTTGTATATAATGGTAACAATGATACTACCATGCGCAGCAACCTGATTCAGAAAAGGTCCGATCTTCTAGAAACGGGAGCTCATCAAAACGAGCATCCTTTTTAAGCAGCAGTAAACCAACTTCTTCGGTAGAAGTGACAGATGGCAGAACGAGCCGACACATGTCAAGTAGTGGGGCCCGCGTATCTAGGGCATATGATAACAAACAATTGGCGGCGGGCTTGTCTAAGGGTGGCCCTGAAGATCATCTCAGGAGCTTTGAGTTGCTACAAATCAGGAAGTAAAACGATATAACGTGTTACAGTTATGCATTAAAAGAAAATCTAAAACCTGCAATTTTAAGTTGTGTTTTAGGGGACTTTGCAGTCTATCTACTAGTATCTGATAAGACTATTGTGCTGTCGTTTATGCGCTTCGAAACAAATGAATTTTTCTTTGAATAATTTCGTGTACTTTTGGAAACCTGTTTAAACTCGTTGCTTGATTGCCTATTTATAGAGTTATCCGGTAAATTCTTAATCTTAAGGTTCCCTCCTAGTGGTTTTAGTATATGAAGTTGGTGACCCAACAAGTGGTTTTAAACTCGGCTTGTGGGTCGGTTGTCAACTTTTGTAGGCTTGGTTGCCTTCTACAGGGTGTTAACTAGAAATGAGCTACGAGTTTGCGATCCCCGTTAGAATCATTGTAACAGTTTTGTTATTATCTAACGATCGTTTAACAGTTTTGTTATGATCTATCATTTTGACGGGAAGTGAGATCATTCGGTACGATACCGGTACCGAAAAGTACCAAAGCCGAAAACGATTGAAAAGATCAAAGGATAAACTGAATATTGAAAATACTGATTTTGTCAGTTTGGTATTGGTCGGTATCAGTATCATTAAAAATACAGAGCGAAACCAAAAAACATGAAAAGAGAATATTGGTATCGGTGGTGCTTGGCGCACACCCTTGTTATGAGGTTGCTGCACTTTTTTTGGCGTTAGGATGCTAAAGAGCTTTAATATTAATCGTTGCAAATCGAAAGCATGAAAATTTGAAGAGAGAACTTTGGAGAGAAATTGATATATTATTTATTACATGAAAGAAAACACTTCAAAATCTACTGTATTGTCAAATATTCAAAATTAAAAATTAACTAGCGTAATTAATGACATAAATTTAGATAACCAAATGATTAGAAGTTGTTAAAGGTTGAGTAAAAACGGCAACTTTGAAATTGGAGCTCTCGATTGTGGAATTTGGGTCTGGTTTATTGAGATGTTTTCATCTATTACTTATGGGCCATGTAACTTCATACGTAAAGCATGTAATATCAAACGTAAAGTTATGCTCTTTTTCAAGACGAGTCATTTTCTAACAAGGGTTGGTGTTTAGTGTAGTCTGTAAGTGGTGGGTTATAAATATATAATTGAAAACTGTAATCTTATAAAACATCAAACTTCACTCACATAAGAAAATATGTTAAAATCTTTTTGACATGTTCTTTCAAGTTTCAATCAACCAACCATTTGTATTACTTGTTGAAGCATTTTTTTTTTTTTAACTTTAGACTTCACACTTTTAGTTGTTCTATAAAAGTTTATTCAATAAAAAATTTCAAAAGAGCTTAATTTGTTTTATAGAAATATTTAAAATATTACTTTTTCTCTAATGCATGTTTTATTTATTCTTTCTACCAACCGTTTATTTTATTTGCAAGTGTCAAGTATTATTTTTATAGGCATTGATCTATAGAAGTTTGAAGAATTCAATTTGCTTTCCAAAATCTTCATTTTTATAAAAGAACAACTTGAATGATAATATGATATCATATCTTGTACTTGACTTGACTTCGTGAATCTCCTATTGATCCTGTATCAATATTTAATATCTTATAATCGAGTTTATCGTTTTTGTGTTTAAACGATGATCTCGTCATTGAGTGTATCATGTTTTTTATTTCGCCTTTATTGGTCAAACCTCTCCTTGATATATGATCAAACAAGTTGTGAATTAGTATATATGAGTTATGGCATAATACAACCACAACACCACCCACCCACCCACCCACAACCCCACCAAGTAGTACATTAATGATACAATGTTTTTATGGAATCGATCCACTTTTGAGCACGAGTAGATATTTAGCGCCAAACTCATTCCCAGGAAATAAGTCAAGAAGAAAAACTCGGGACCAGGAAAGAAAGCCGACATCTAGGTGCCAAACCTTCCCGTCAATGTGAACTCTTAGGAAGATTAGCATGTTATCCCTAAAGTAACTTTTATCCGTTAAGCGGCAGTACACAATAAGTACATAATTTGCCAATTTGGCCGAAAAAGTTGCAACCAATCATGGATATAACCTCTCAACAAATAAGTACACAACTTGCCAACTGGCCAAAATGTAACACTCAAAAACCAAACCTACTTATGATATATTTGTAAGTAACATCAAATGATGGATACATGTACAAAAGTGCACACACCTGTGTGGATAAAGTCATGACTCATTGACCATATTGAGTATGTATGGTCAAATAATTTCTAGCCTCTTAGGGCTGCCAATCTCTTCTCCAGCTCATCTATTCCAGAACTGCATACATCACAAAAGCCAACATGTTTCAATACAATTATGGAAATCTTGTGCACCAAACTAATGCAAATATACAGAACTATAATGGGCCAAAAGGTGTAGCAGTTTATAATAATAATTCAAATAAATTTCACCTGCCAGCATCCTCGGTATTTTTCCCGGCGATTTTTCCTTTGGGGGCTGATGACAACTGTGAAAAGATTAAGAATAATCAAATCAGCCAACCAACTTATACAAAAAGACACTTAAAATCGGAGTAAATTATCACAGCTACAAACCTGTGAAGCCACATCAACACCAATCTCATCTAGCACCTGCAACATAACAAATAGTAAATAAACTTGAAAAAACAAAATTCATTCACAGACCATCTCTACTTTTATGACAAAAAAAGTGTTCCTTTGGGTTATCTAGTCCTATTTTCTAAATTATCTGACTTTTATAATTCAATTGCTTGTCCATTGGTTAAACTAAACATTTGTTATTATTATTTCTAATTATTAGTTAGGACATCATTAAGGTTAACGGTTAAAACATCAATTACCAAACTTCCGTTACCGTAAAACGGTTAGTGGGAAGTTGGCGCCAAATCGTACCTATATATACGAACATATGCTGTGTGTCAATATGATTTACCAAGATTATCGATCAAATTATTATATATCGAGTATCCATCCTGCTCTATAATTTGTGTTCGCAATCAAGATTCAAATTTGACTGCTTTACTTGTTCATTTGTGAGAGTATAATCAAGTGTGAGTGATTTAATTCTATCCGCTACCACAACATCAATATCACTTAAATCACTTAAAAAAATAACATCCAAAAATATCCATAATCAACCATTCAGGCGTAAAAAGAACAGCTTTATGAAGATTACCTGGTTTGTTAGCTCATCAGTTTCATCTTCGGCTTCATCATCATCAAGAACATCATCTATGGCCTCTGACATCATCTCAGTCTGCAGAAAGAGAGAGAATAAGTCATTCTAACTATACATCCAAAAATGATCATTTGTGATTTATACTGGATGCGTGCAAAGTATCTTACAGTCATATCCATTTGTGCAGATTGTTTCTGGAAATCTTGCATCACTTTCATTTGTTTTGCAGGAGCCATTTCCTGCACAGAAACACATTTACATGATTATATATTTTTATGCATCATAACGAAATTCATGAAAACCGAACATTATTGTACGGTCACTTATTACCTTATTCATTGCTGACATTGCTTTAGTAGCACCTTTCATCCCAACGGCCACAGAAGAGTGTGCAGCTAATGCCTGCAAGAAGTTAAAACCATAAGAAACTATCATATAATGTAACTAATAATGACACTATTATATATACACACACATACCTGTGTATGGGTCGCGATGCCTCTCATTTGAGCTCGACTACTTTGTAGGTTGGCGATTTGCTGTCTAAGCCTGACCAATTGTCGTGCTAGAATCTTTGTAGCCGCCTATGCAAACCAACATTATATGACAAAAAGAAGTATCATATTTTATTTTTATAAATATATGAAATGTGAACTTAAAGTACACAACTTACCTCATTTCCCGTTTTAGCTGTTCTCTTAATCTCAGCAACAAGCTTCTTTTCCTGTTGCAGTCATAGATATTGTTTATGCATCAAACCGAACACGCTTGCTATCGTTGTTATAATATCATTGAGCTGAAAACAAACCTCTAATTGCAACGCTGTGATTTCCCTCTCTATGCCTGCATCACAATAGCAAACATTTAGTTCAATTCGATTGGAGTGTTGTTTTTCAATTCATTTATACATGGTGGTAATCTGTAAAGCCTTTGCATACAACATACACTCAACAAATGCTACTCGGTATAAAACTTTCCATTTCATCAAATCAATGCCCGAAAACAGATACTGGTTGTGATCATAATAATATAGCAGCATATTCCATGTTACAATAAATTGATTGTTCTGTTCTATCATATATAAGATGAGAAAGCTCTGACCTCTAGTAGCATTGGACATTTCTCGTTTACTCTCTCGAAGTGCTTCTGAATCATCATACAGAATATGTTAGCAACTGATTTCAATATAAAAAATTAACATGATCAAGAATAAAACTGAACGAATAGGCCAATTAAATAGCAAGCGTGAATATAGGCAATTAAAGATGAACGGGTGAAGTAAGTAAATTAATAATTAGGGCAGGGGGACCTTTGGGGGTGGGTTTCTTCTTGAAGATGTTCAAGCTCATGATTGATCGTATGCCAACAAGATCTTGATGAGATATATGATCACACAGAATTCTTTTTTTATAAAATAATAATACCAGTCGGCCGATAAATCCAACCGAAGAGAAGAGATGGCCTTTGTTTTTGTATGGTGATCTTCATTGATAAGCTGGTTTAATTTAATTTAATTTAATTTAAGGAAAGGAAAGGAAAACCCTCGGAAAATCATTTGCTTTTGCTTCTAAATCACAGGTAGGTGGACGAGGACTCGTTGAAAGACTTTTAGTTATGAACCAATATCGGAAATAAAGCTTCTCATACGATAGTAGTTCTAACCACTCAGCCTAAATACAAAAGGAGCGTTACCTTTATTGATATATTTATCAATTTACCACTTATTAAAGGAAAGTAGAACATTAAATTGTAACAACGGATGTTTTTCAAGAGCTATGTTTTTTTGAGCTACACCATGAAAAAGATTTTAATAAGTTTCAGAGGGTTTCTCGACTTTTTCATAATAACAACATAAAAAATAACATGTTAACCCATCCAATTTTGTGAATATTTTGTTTCATTTGAGCATAGTTTTCCATGACATGCTTCCTGTACAACATTCTGATCACCATCGAAGGAAAAATTAATGTTGACATAAATTTTTCAAATCTGATAAAAGTTAGAATCATTGATACGCATGAGGGTGGCATGTGAAAGTGTTCGCAATCTTTTCTTACATTTTAATAGTTGAGGGAAAATAGTCAGTATGCCAAATCCCAAACCTTTTGATAATTTCAAAAAATGCCCTTAAAAATAAACTTGAAACCGAATCATGTTTAAAATTCTAGCTTTCATACTTTTGACATTTTAAAGTCAACACTTTGAACCCATAACAAATTTGATGATAAATCTATTTTGCATTATCAAACTTTTAAAAATACTCAAAATTTTCATTTTTGACCCGTAACAAATTTTGACCTAAATGCAGTTAACTTGTATTAAACAATCTATTTACCAACTTTTGACCCATAAAATAAAATTTAAGTTCCACAAAAAACCCGAAATAATTTTCATTTGAAAAACATGATTTGCTGTTGATTTTTGAAATTCACCAAGTATTTTGAAATATGTAGTAAAATAATATGTTAATATTTATATATACAAAAATATATAGATATTATATAAATATAGTGTAAAAGGAAAGTGAATCATTATTGATTTATTACACATATTAGAGTATATTAGTTTTAGAGGGAAAAAATTGTGAGAATTAAACAAAACATGACAAGTGTCTACATTTATTTTATTTTATTTTATTAGGATAGGTAGATTATAAAGAATGAGCTTTTAAATCAGATGAATTGATAGGTTGAAAAAAATAATGGGAATGGAAACTAAATCCCATCAAATCCCACATTTCATGGGATTTTAAAATCCCACCTATTTTACAAGGACTGTTACGGAAAATAAAGGATTGTTTTATTAACCCCAATCAGTACTAGGGTGACAGATGGGTTGTGTTGAGTCGAAACGGATCATGGGTCGGAATTGGTCAACTAAAAAAAGAGTTGTTTTGGTTTGGTCGGAACGGGTCAAAACAGGTTTTGGGTCGGGATTTTTTTTAAGGACGAGGGCAAAGGCGGAAACGTTTTAGTTTTTTTACATTTTCCGTTTTTGATTTATATTTTGAATTATGATTTTTTTTATTAATTTTTTTGAATTTTTTTTGGAGGGTTAATAAAAATTCAAAAAAAACAATAAAAAAATCATAACTCAAAATATAAATCAAAAACGAAAAATGTAAAAAAACTAAGACATTTCCGTCTTTGCCCTCGTTTTTCAAAAAAAAAAAACCGAGAATGAAGAAGATTCCAATTCCAATACATATTAACCAACCAAACACATGATAGGGATTCTCAAACATTCCATTCCATTCCAATTCTAAATCCTTTAAAAAAAGTTCGTAAAACGAACGCACCCTTAATTTTCATAATTCCTTTCTATAAACTACGGTTACTATCAATTTAATTAACAAATATATAAAGAGTCACGCCACCTACATACATACCGTATTATGTGTAATGGAGTGGAGTTAGTTAATTGAGATAACGTTGATGGCTTGACTAACAAGAGCATTCTTAACAGTTTTTAAAATTTTTGTAAATGAGTTTTGTAAATTATAGGATAGGATTAAGAGTGGTTATGAGTAGAGAATAGGGAAAAATTAGTGAGTTTTTGTAAATTTTGGGGAACATTGTTTGCCCCAATTTATTTTTTAATATTTGTTAAATTGATTGTGAGTAGAAGAGAGATAACTATAACGATAAAGGTATAAAAATATTATTTGATTAAAAATAAGAGAAAAATGTATTGATTTTTAGTGCAACTTTAAAGATATGGATAGGGGACCTACTAGGAATGCTCCAAGAAACGCACTCAAGTTATAATGATATTGATGGTGATGCTTAGGGCTGAGATCGGTACCGTACCGGTACCGAAAATCCCGATCTCGAAAATCTCAAATTTTGGTACCTGTATTGAAATGTTCGGTTCGATATGAGGACAATACCGATACCGAAAACTCAAAACTTTGGCACTGATTCGGTACCAATTTCAGGTTCAGTACGAATCGGTACCAATACCGTATTTGTTCATCCCTAGTGATGCTGGGTTATTGAGGCGTCACTCCCTCATGTGGCTTTTTGATGGCGCCCCAATTCACATGGTGTGCAGCAGGGATGGACACGTAGTACCGGGTACCATTCGTATAAATTCGGTATCGTTTTTTTGTGGTTTCAGGATCGATACGGTACCGGTATTTTTCTAACTTTTTGCCTCCGGCACTAGTTGTGACATCTGCCCCGATCCGACCCGACCCAGGTACCCGTTTCTCTGACCCGATCTCTTTCTTTTATGAGTTAGTATTTATTTATGCTTATATTTTACTAATAATAATACTTTCCTTCCCGCCTCTTTCTCTCTCTTTCTTTCCGCCGTCCCGTCCCTCTCCTTCTCTCTTTCCGCCTTCTTTTCCCTCTTGTCGCCGTCCCGCCCTTACGCCTTGTTTCCCTCTTTTTCTTCTAACTCTTTGCTTGTCCTTTGTTCCTTCCCGCCTAAGGTTGTCTGCGCAGCTCCACGCGCCAGACCCCTTACAAGGAATCCTGCGTGAAGACCACCTGTTTCAACGTTACGCGAGACGAACTCTTCTCGCAGCGCGCTAAGGATTTGTAGTTCTTCTCGCAGCGCGCTAAGAATCGTAGTTCATCCCTCGACGCACGAAGAATTATAGTTCTTCCCGCGGCGCGCTAAGAAATGTGATTCTTCCCGCGGCGCGCTTAGAAATGTAGTTCTTTCCGCGACGCGTTAAGGTTGGTTCTGTCTGCCTTCGCGCTCGCGCTCTCTTGACCTTCTGTGTCTGCCTTCGCACTCAAGTCTTCTCGCGCTAAACCCTTTGAGTTTTCTTCTGTTTAATCTAGCCGTTTGCTTTTGAGTTGTCTTATCTTTTGAGCTGTTCTGCTTTATGTCTGAAAAGTTACTTTCGGCGCAGCATGCGCACCAACCCCATTGGTTGGCAGAAAAAGTGACTGACATAATCTTTTGAGATCTGCTTTTGCCATGCTTGACCAGTACCTTTTTCTGAACCGCCCATGTTTTTTTTTTACTGTTCCCTGTCAGCTTTATCTTGCCTCTGCAGCTGCCATATCTTTCCATATCTTTTGCTTTTGGATTCTTATGCTTTTTGATATCTTTTGCTTGATCCTGTTAAAGATCCTTTCCCCTTTTCTAGGGATTATGTCTCCTAGGGTTTTCCTATAAATAATAATAATATTTTCATTACACTACACACACAAAACACTTAATCTCTCCTGTTCTCTTGCTCCTTGCTCTCTCTGCCGTCTCCCTCTCTGCCTCCGTCTTCCTCCTGTTCTGCCCTGCTTTTCCGGTAATATATATTATATATAATAATTTACTTATTAATTATGCTAACTTATAATCAAGACTTAAAACAAATCATTAAAACAATAATCTTATTTATAGGTTAACTTGTGCTTGTTTAAAGTTGGTTCTTGCTTTATCTTACACCGCATCGTTTATCAAGTGAGTAATCTCGTACCTAATCCCTTTTTGCTTTTAATGTTTTGGGATGTTCATGTGTTCATACAAACTTAGAGTCTTAAACTTGTTTATGAACTTTAGTCGCGCAGTATCCCATGTGTTGAGGACGTAGACTTGGCTGTTTATTTGTATGTGTGGATCATTAACCGTCTTGTCGGTCTATTCCGCAGTTTTCATGGTACCATTAGATGAACACGGGAGAACTATCGTTTATGATTTTCTCTTTTGTTTACACATGCACAGTTTGTCTTGTTTGTGAGCTCAATTGTGAGCACTGGCAGTCTTATGAATCTTAGAGTTGGTCCCGATCAGATTACACCCTTGTTGAAAACCAGACATACACATGTTGCGCGCAGATTTATTGTTATCTATGTATTGTATTAAACTTGATTTCTCACCAACACGCAAGTGTTTGACGTTTATTTTAACACATGTTCAGGTTTGCAGTAGCTGTTTTGGAGCTTGTGGACACCTAGGAAGTTTTCTTTATTTTGGACCTAGATTAAAATGTATCAAGACAAGTTATTGCTGTTTTATTATTATGATTTATAATATATTGATTTATGATGATTTATGTTATCTTGTGTTTACCCTGCGCGTGCGCGAATGAATGTATTTATTAAATATTGACACCCAATAGTGTCACGAGTAATGAAACAATATGTGGCGCCCCGATGTATAATCCGCCTTTGGTCGGGGTGTTACAGATTGGTATCAGAGCTCGTTGACTTTAGGATAGGTGGTTAGACGTAACGGCCTAGAATACCTAAGAGTCCCTTCTCGCGCATGAGAGAAATCTCATGTTTGCGCGCTTATTGTTAATTACTCGTTATTTGTGAATATGCTCGCGCTTGCGCAGTATATGATTTTATGTTTTATTTCGCGATATTTCGATTTTTGTTGAATTTCGATTTTTATTGATTTTACTTACATATTCGTTTGTGGGATTTGAAAATCCGAAAAGTCATGGTGATACATGAATAGTTGATTTTCAATTTCCATTTACGATTATGTTCTGAGGTTGGAGACTTGAAAAGTCATGGTGATACATGAATTGTCAACCTCCAATACTCATTTTCTTGTATATTTTATATTGAAGATTGGAAAGTCATGGTGATACATGAATCGTCAATCTCCAATACTCGTTTACCTCGTATATTTTAAATTGGGAATTCGGAAAGTCATGGTGATACATGAATTGTCGATTTCTGATTCGAATTTGTTACCTTTATTAAGTCTGCAATTAGGGTCATTTATTTTACTTTAACTTTTGATAGCATCTAACTCCGTGAAACCAAGCTTTATAAGATTAAAACTTTGCGATAAAAACCAAGATATTAACTAAAATTAAAAACTTTTATAGAATGCCTCCGCTATCTCGCCGATTTCAGAGAAGAGAAGCCTCGCGCATGCGTAGACAGCAACGTTCCCAGGAAATGGCCGCCGCGATAGCCCAAGCTTTGAGCCAAAACAATACCAACACCTCTGGTTATAACATTAAGTCCTTTAACGCGGGTAACCCTCCAAAGTTCACAGGTCTTGAAGGAGCCACCGTGATGCTCCAGTGGCTTGAGAAAATAGAAAACACTTTCCTCCACACCCAATGCCCCTCAGACAGACGAACCCTATATGCTTCCAGTGTCCTGGAATCCAGAGCGCTTACATGGTGGAATGGAGTAGCTCATGCGCGTGGCGCAGAGGCTGCTTCTAGCATGACATGGGAGGAATTCAAGGAAATTCTTACGCGAGAATTCTGCCCTCCCAACGAAGTTAAGCGCCTGGAGGAAGAATTCTGGAACTTGAAGCAATACAGTGGCGAAGCGCGCGAGTACGCGACGCGCTTCCACGAGCTAAGCTTACTGGTCCCTCACCTTGTTACCCCCTTCACGCCGAGCAATCGAGAAATTCCTTGGGGGTCTCCCCATGGAAATTCAAGATTCTGTATGGGCCAGAAACCCAGTTACCCTCTCTGACGCCATCGAGTTGGCCGCTGTGCTCAGCGACAACCATGTCAGAGCAGGAACCCTGTTCCTGCGGGGAACTGAGAAGACCAAACTCACCAAGACTGCCCCTGAACCAACAGAAACCAAACCAGAACCCTCAAACCGTAACAACCTCAAGCGCAGGCGCAAGGCCTATGCGCTTACCAACCCGCCCATTGCCAGCAACCCGCTTACCAACCCCCAGTTTACGCGCCTAACCCTCTGTCAGCCTACCCAACACCTCCTGTAGTCCACAACTATGCCTTAACCAATCCCGCACTCCCTGCCCCGCCAACTAAGAAACCTTACACAGGAAATCAACCCTTTTGCCCAACCTGTAGATTTCACCACCCAACCCAAACCCCGTGTCGACTTTGCAACCGATGTGGCCGTACTGGTCACACTACTGAAAACTGTAGAGTCCTTCCCGCCAATCCAATTGCGCCAACACCACCAGTCTACCCGCAGAACCCACAACCAACCTACCAAAACCCACGACCCAGATCGTGCTTTAACTGCGGTGATCCCAGTCATTTCCGGAACGCATGCCCGAGACTACAAGTGCAAATCACACAAGCGAATCCGGTGAACCAGATTTCGAACCAAGTGACACGCGGGCGAGCTTTTAACATAACCGCGCACCAAGCGCAAGCGAATAATGACGTAGTTAATGGTACATTTTTGCTTAACGGATTTTATGCTTCTGTACTTTTTGATACTGGCGCCGATCGAAGTTTTATCTCTCGCGCCTTTGAGCAGAAGCTTGCGCGACCGCGCGATAACTTAAAAGAAGATTTTTCAGTTGAATTGGCTAATGGCGAAACTGTTTTAATTAACTCTGTGATTAAAGATTGCACGCTTAACCTTAACGAAAACGATTTTCTGATCGACCTCATCCCCATGCCTCTTGGGAGCTTTGATGTTATTATTGGTATGGACTGGCTCTCGAATAATCGCGCCGAAGTTATTTGCGCCAAGAAGATGGTTCGCATACCTCGAGAAAATGGTGATCTTCATATCTACGGCGAAAAAACCCTCCCGCGGTCTTAAGCTTATGTCTTGCGCCGAAGCCCGAAGGCTCATGCGGAAAAGGTGTATTGCATTCTTAGCTCATGTGGTTAAACCTGCTGAAGAAGAGAAGCTTCGCGATATCCCTGTTGTGCGTGATTTCCCTGAAGTTTTTCCTGATGATCTTCCTGGTATCCCTCCCGCTCGTGAAGTCGAGTTTCGTGTTGATCTTGTCCCTGGTGCTTCCCCCGTAGCTAAATCTCCTTATCGTCTTGCACCCGCTGAGATGCAAGAATTGGCAAGCCAACTTCAAGAGTTGACTGCTAAAGGATTCATTCGCCCTAGCTCTTCGCCCTGGGGTGCTCCGGTGTTGTTCGTTAAAAAGAAAGATGGATCGTTCCGCATGTGTATTGATTACCGCGAGTTGAACAAACTCACCATTAAAAACCGGTATCCCTTACCGCGTATTGACGACCTCTTTGATCAACTCCAAGGTGCCTCTTGTTTTTCCAAGATCGATCTCCGCTCTGGCTATCACCAGTTGCGCATCCGCGATGAAGATGTTCCGAAGACTGCTTTTCGAACTCGTTATGGCCATTTTGAATTCTTGGTCATGTCCTTCGGTCTAACCAACGCACCCGCCGTTTTCATGGATCTAATGAATCGGGTGTGTAGGCCCTTTCTTGGATAAATTCGTGATTGTGTTTATCGATGATGTTCTGGTGTATTCTAAGACCAAGGCCGAGCATGAGCAACATCTTCGGTTGGTGTTGCAAAAGCTTCGAACCGAGCAGCTCTATACTAAGCTTTCCAAGTGTGAATTCTGGTCTGATGAAGTACAGTTTCTTGGTCATGTTGTAAACAAGATGGGTATTCATGTCGACCCATCCAAGATTGAAGCAATCAAGAACTGGATTACGCCATCCTCTACTACCGAAATCCGTTCCTTTCTGGGCTTAGCTGGTTACTACCGGCGATTTATTTCGAACTTCTCAAAGATCGCTTTGCCTTTAACAGCTCTGACGCACAAAGGTAAACCGTATATTTGGGGCTCGAAGCAAGAAGAAGCCTTTCTAACGCTCAAGCGTTTGTTGTGTGAAGCTCCTGTTCTTGCGTTACCTGAGGGTAATGATGATTTTGTCGTGTATTGCGATGCATCCAACCAAGGTCTCGGTTGTGTTCTTATGCAACGAGGCAAGGTTATCGCTTACGCATCAAGGCAACTTAAGGTTCATGAAAAGAATTATACAACTCACGACCTCGAACTTGGTGCAGTTGTTTTTGCCTTGAAGATCTGGAGACACTACCTTTATGGTACTAAGTGTATCCTCTACACTGACCATAAAAGCCTTCAGCATATCTTTGATCAAAAGGAACTCAACATGAGGCAACGCCGATGGAACGAACTCATCAGCGATTACGATTGTGAGATCCGGTATCATCCTGGTAAGGCTAATGTGGTAGCCGATGCGCTCAGCCGAAAACCCTGCCAACTTAACTGTATCTTGCCGCGCACCCAGCTTCACTTCGCGCCGATTCAAAGCAACCTTGAATCGCGTATTCGTGACGCGCAGCGCGCATCCATCAGTAATGGTAACCTTCGCGCAGAGTTAGCGTGTGGCGCGGAAGCGCATTTTGTCCCTAATCTGAGTGGAATTCTCTGCTATCTCAATCGCATCTGGATTCCCTTTGATGAGAATCTTCGCGCTGATATCCTGAGTGAAGCACACAAATCTCGATATTCTATTCATCCTGGCGCCGATAAGATGTACAAGGATTTGCGCATTACTTATTGGTGGCCCGGTATGAAAAAGGATATTGCTGTGTTCGTAGCTAAATGTCTGACTTGTTCTAAAGTAAAAGCTGAACACCAACGCCCATCTGGTTTGCTCGAACAACCAGAAATTCCTACGTGGAAATGGGAAAGTATAGCGATGGACTTTATTACCAAGTTACCTTTGACAGCAAGCAAACATGATAGCATTTGGGTAATAGTAGATCGTTTGACTAAGTCTGCTCACTTCCTGCCCATTCGTGAAAACTACCGTGTTGAGCAACTCGCGCAGCTTTATGTCAAGGAAATTGTCTGCCGCCATGGTACTCCTTTGAGCATCATATCCGATCGCGATGGCCGTTTTATATCTCGCTTTTGGAAATCTCTCCAATCTGCGCTAGGAACTCGCTTGGACATGAGTACGGCATATCATCCTCAGACTGACGGTCAGTCTGAGCGAACTATTCAAACTCTTGAGGATATGCTCCGATCTTGTGTTCTTGATTTTGGAGGTAATTGGGATTCGCACCTGCCTTTGATCGAGTTCTCTTATAATAACAGCTATCATTCTAGTATTGGTATGGCCCCATTTGAAGCACTTTACGGTCGTAAGTGCCGCTCCCCGATTTGTTGGAGCGAAGTGGGAGAAGCTCAAATCACAGGACCCGAACTTGTTCAAGAGACAACCGATAAAATCGCCAAGATCCGTGATCATCTGCTGACTGCCAGAAGCCGACAGAAGAGTTACGCAGATCGTAGGCGGAAGCCTCTCGAATTTCAAGTTGGTGATCTTGTTCTCCTCAAAGTGTCGCCCTGGAAGGGTGTTGTCCGCTTTGGGAAGAAAGGTAAGCTTGCTCCTCGTTATGTTGGTCCATTCAAGATTCTCGCGCGTGTGGGAAAAGTTGCCTACAGACTTGACCTGCCGCCCGCGCTCAGTAATGTGCATCCAATGTTCCATGTATCCAATCTCAAGAAGTGTTTAGCTGACGAGAACCTTCACATTCCACTTGATGAAGTTCAAGTTGATGAAACTATGCATTTCGTTGAGAAGCCTGTTGAGATTATGGATCGCGAGGTAAAGCAAACCAAGCGCAGTCGTATCCCTATCGTGAAAGTTCGTTGGGAGTCCAAGCGCGGAGCCGAGTTTACATGGGAAAGGGAAGATCAAATGAAGATCAAGTACCCGCACCTGTTCTCGGCGCAACCTACTTCGAGATAAATTTCGGGACGAAATTTCTTAAAGTAGGGGAGACTGTGACATCTGCCCCGATCCGACCCGACCCAGGTACCCGTTTCTCTGACCCGATCTCTTTCTTTTATGAGTTAGTATTTATTTATGCTTATATTTTACTAATAATAATACTTTCCTTCCCGCCTCTTTCTCTCTCTTTCTTTCCGCCGTCCCGTCCCTCTCCTTCTCTCTTTCCGCCTTCTTTTCCCTCTTGTCGCCGTCCCGCCCTTACGCCTTGTTTCCCTCTTTTTCTTCTAACTCTTTGCTTGTCCTTTGTTCCTTCCCGCCTAAGGTTGTCTGCGCAGCTCCACGCGCCAGACCCCTTACAAGGAATCCTGCGTGAAGACCACCTGTTTTCAACGTTACGCGAGACGAACTCTTCTCGCAGCGCGCTAAGGATTTGTAGTTCTTCTCGCAGCGCGCTAAGAATCGTAGTTCATCCCTCGACGCGCGAAGAATTATAGTTCTTCCCGCGGCGCGCTAAGAAATGTGATTCTTCCCGCGGCGCGCTAAGAAATGTAGTTCTTTCCGCGACGCGTTAAGGTTGGTTCTGTCTGCCTTCGCGCTCGCGCTCTCTTGACCTTCTGTGTCTGCCTTCGCACTCAAGTCTTCTCGCGCTAAACCCTTTGAGTTTTCTTCTGTTTAATCTAGCCGTTTGCTTTTGAGTTGTCTTATCTTTTGAGCTGTTCTGCTTTATGTCTGAAAAGTTACTTTCGGCGCAGCATGCGCACCAACCCCATTGGTTGGCAGAAAAAGTGACTGACATAATCTTTTGAGATCTGCTTTTGCCATGCTTGACCAGTACCTTTTTCTGAACCGCCCATGTTTTTTTTTTACTGTTCCCTGTCAGCTTTATCTTGCCTCTGCAGCTGCCATGTCTTTCCATATCTTTTGCTTTTGGATTCTTATGCTTTTTGATATCTTTTGCTTGATCCTGTTAAAGATCCTTTCCCCTTTTCTAGGGATTATGTCTCCTAGGGTTTTCCTATAAATAATAATAATATTTTCATTACACTACACACACAAAACACTTAATCTCTCCTGTTCTCTTGCTCCTTGCTCTCTCTGCCGTCTCCCTCTCTGCCTCCGTCTTCCTCCCTGTTCTGCCCTGCTTTTCCGGTAATATATATTATATATAATAATTTACTTATTAATTATGCTAACTTATAATCAAGACTTAAAACAAATCATTAAAACAATAATCTTATTTATAGGTTAACTTGTGCTTGTTTAAAGTTGGTTCTTGCTTTATCTTACACCGCATCGTTTATCAAGTGAGTAATCTCGTACCTAATCCCTTTTTGCTTTTAATGTTTTGGGATGTTCATGTGTTCATACAAACTTAGAGTCTTAAACTTGTTTATGAACTTTAGTCGCGCAGTATCCCATGTGTTGAGGACGTAGACTTGGCTGTTTATTTGTATGTGTGGATCATTAACCGTCTTGTCGGTCTATTCCGCAGTTTTCATGGTACCATTAGATGAACACGGGAGAACTATCGTTTATGATTTTCTCTTTTGTTTACACATGCACAGTTTGTCTTGTTTGTGAGCTCAATTGTGAGCACTGGCAGTCTTATGAATCTTAGAGTTGGTCCCGATCAGATTACACCCTTGTTGAAAACCAGACATACACATGTTGCGCGTAGATTTATTGTTATCTATGTATTGTATTAAACTTGATTTCTCACCAACACGCAAGTGTTTGACGTTTATTTTAACACATGTTCAGGTTTGCAGTAGCTGTTTTGGAGCTTGTGGACACCTAGGAAGTTTTCTTTATTTTGGACCTAGATTAAAATGTATCAAGACAAGTTATTGCTGTTTTATTATTATGATTTATAATATATTGATTTATGATGATTTATGTTATCTTGTGTTTACCCTGCGCGTGCGCGAATGAATGTATTTATTAAATATTGACACCCAATAGTGTCACGAGTAATGAAACAATATGTGGCGCCCCGATGTATAATCCGCCTTTGGTCGGGGTGTTACACTAGTACCCTACCGAGTATTTTTGGTACCAGTACCTGCATTTAAGGATTTTGATAACGATACTTTTGGTACTAGTATTGAGCTCATCCCTTGGATGTAGTGGTGAGTGATGCCCAAACAATCACAACACTTGTTTTAGCCAACCGTTTTACTTTCTTTTTGTTTATGCTCAATTTTTTCACAAGACTATACATGTTTTAAAGTTTTAGTAAATGTATTTTGTTTTGTTCAAATGATGGATCATGTTGGTACATTTCAAATCATTTTTATTGATACGTGAATGTTAAGTGAATATGTAAACTGATTTATGTATTTTATTACTGATTTAGTTATGCCTTATGCAAATATTTTGAATTTTTGTTGACGATAGAATAGTTTTATTCGCTATGAACTAGCAGTTTTAACTGTTCGCATAACACTTATTTATTTACTTTTTGTGTATTGAAACAAAGACATTGAGAACTAATATAAACGCGATTCTTAAATTTGTTTTATTTATAATTTTAACATACAAGATTTCCTATGATAAAATAATTATTTCAAGTTTGCTTAATTGATTGGTGTTTACCATCTAAAGTGTTCACATTATGATCATATAAAATTTCAAGTTGTAATTTCGTGGCATAAACGGGCAAACATGTAGAGACTAGGACAATTAATATAACAATAAATATAATAAGGACATTTACATATTTCCCATTTCTAACATCATTTATTACATATTTTTCAAACCTCTAAAAATCAATTACATATTCTCTTTCTTAAAACATATATATTATATATATACCAATTTTATTAAAATAAACTTATCAATTGACTAATTTACTCTTATCAAAATACCCTTAAATTCTAATATTAAAAAAAAAAAATAAAAACTCTTAATCAGTGTTGTAAAAATCACTAGTTGGACAGTGAGGTGGGGACTAGTGATTAATCGAGATTAATCGAGATTAATCGGATCAGACTTTAATGTATAATTTTCAATATCATATATACAGACACACATTTTTATATGCGATTTTCAGTTTTATGCATACATAAACATATCTTGGCCGAAAATTGGCTTGAATCTCGCCGGAAATCACTGGTTTTTAATGGAATCTAGCAGGTAACCGCTAATTTTGGTGAGAATCTTGTCGAAAACCGCTGATATTGGCCGGAATCTCGCCGAAAACTGTCGATTTTGGCAGGATTTGACAATTAATTGATTAATTGGCCGATTAGCCCAAAATTAGTCAGTAAAGTTTGGACTAGTGATTAATCGACGATTGGTCGGGATTTTTGCAACAATGCTCTTAATACTAAAAACAAAAGTAAATATTATAAGTTTATG
>NW_027497700.1:0-112822 GCF_021521415.1 Bidens hawaiensis | reverse complement strand
TAAAGTCTCTCTCCTTCCGAGTTTTATTTAAGCATTTACTAGGACATATATATCTAGCCTTTCGCTTTACTTTAACGTAATCCCATGTAGGTGAACAAACATGTTCAAAACCAAATACCGGTTCGGGTTTTGACCGGTTTTGCCAGTTTCGGTCAGTTAACGGTTTCGGCAGAGAAAATTATAAATTGGTTCCAAACTTACGGTATCCATCGGTTCCAAACTAGTTTCTACATAATTGGTTTCAAACCGGTTCAGTTTTGTTTCAATTTTCAGGTTGATTTAGTTAACCGGTTCTTTTGCCCACCTCTAATTACATGGTATACCATGGTTAACAATTCCTCAATCTTCACGATATAACATAAATTTGAAAATTTTTTAATTCCATTCTTACTTCAATTCTTATGCTGGCCAGAGAGAGTTCTGCTCTTGTGGTAACACAACGGCTGTCAAGTGGCAGTCGGCGGTATTTTCTAGCTGGAACGTCCAAGCCAAACTCTGAAACCAACATGGGCGTGGTTAAACAACATAGTCTGGCCCGAGTAAAACATCAGGGCTCTCCAAATTTAGAGACTGCGGTAGACTAAATACGTCGTTGTTCTGAATAAAATTTCTTATGGGTCACAACATGTTTCAAAATGTTCTCAGTAGGGTGGAAGCAAGGGTGTAAATTTGATATTTCTTTTTATAATATGATTATTTTTTTTAATATTCAAGTTGGCTAGCTTATTGCTTAAATAATACTTGTGTGCTTGATACTAATTAAGTAATTAGTGTATTACCTGACGTGTTCTGCCAAGACATATTAATTTGGTCCCAAGTGTTGTTGTTATAAGTCAACAAGAATTCGGTATATTTAGGTTACGTGCGTTATTTAAAGGGAACTAAAACAAGTAATAAAGCAAAAATCGAGTGTTGGTAAAACCCGACCGTTACATCTTGGGCATTGACGCTGTGAGTCTACACAAATTCGGTCAGTTTTGTCATGTTTATAATTACGGTACCTGAACTGAAAAAAAAAACACACACACAACATTTGGTCGGTATACGTTACGTTCGTGACGGTACTAAAACTAAAACAAACACAGTGAGTCTACGTGTGTATTCGGTCGGTTTCCCTCACATTCGTTATGGTACCGGAACTAAAACAAAACAAACAAAAACAAAACTGGCGTTCAGTCGGTTTCATTACTTAAGCATGGGCTGGGCAATCACAACGTTGGTAAAACCCAATCATTAAAAACTTGAAAATAAATTTGTCAAATTAACTTATAAAAGATTAACATGTATAAAAAATATAAAATGGCGTTTATTCGATTCGTAAAACCTGAACGTTGGTGAAACCCGAACGGTGAAGGTTGTCGGTGCTGGGCGTTGCGACAGTGAGTTGGTACGAATCACGTGCATTGCAGCTATGAGATAGGTTCGTTTTGATACTGGAACTGGAATGTTGGTCACATCTCAAATAATCCATAACCTCCACTTGATCACCCCTTTTAAACTTCATGATTTTGATTCAAGACTTAGAGTTGATGAAGAGATGTGAATGAACTATTGAGGAAGATGATACGTATATTATAAATATGGATGGACACGTAAGATTCAACTACATAATCATCTCCTTAGTACATATTAAAAAGATTTGTGCCGTGAAAGACAAACATGTAAGGCACATTTTTCCATGTGTTCAAAATTTAAAGGAGTCAGGTAAGAATCCTTAATAAACCGTTTGGCAAGCCAACTTTTAATATTAAGATTTAGTGAATAATAATGGACGAGTCCCTCAATATTTTCAAAATTATGATCCCTTTAGTACAAATTAAACAAATAAGTGTCTTGAAAGACAAAATTAAATGACACATTTTTTCATGTGTTTGAAATTTATAGGGGTCATATAAGAAACTTAAATTAACCGTCTGGCAAGAATGCTTTAGAGAATAAATTTAGTGAAAAAAATATGGGCAGGTCCCTCAATATTTATAAATCTATGATCTTATTGGTACAAATTCACTCGAAATGCGTCTTGAAATATTGAATTTGAATGCACAATTTCTCAAGTTTTTGGAAGTTGAGGGGATCCGGCAAGAAACATTATTAAACCGTCGGATAAAACTATTTTATTAGAATAACCTTTTATGGAAAATATGGACTGGTCCCCAACATTTTTTAAAATACCGTCAGATTTTCAAAAAGTGTAACACTTGTCAAGATTCTATTGGTTTAAAGATTTTACCAGATCCCGTCACCTCAGTCCAAATTTGATGGGTTATTTTGAGAATGTGTAAGGATTTATGACTATTTAACAATTTCTTTCTCCTCAAAATGACCATTTTAAAAATTTTCCCTTAATTATATGATAAATTATTTTATTTTATGTGAAGTCAAATAAAGGCAAGAAGCATGTAAAATATTAGCATAAAAAGTTGTTATTATGAGTAGACTTTGTATATTTTACTTGATTTGATGCTAATGTTAGAAGTATGGGTTGACTAATTAATTTTTTTAAATATTAATTAAGAAATAGAAATGCAAGCTATATATATATGGATTTAAAATAAAAGCTACCATAAACGAGTTATTTTTGAAATTTTTGTTACTATTTTTAATACTATATTATTGTATTTAATTTTACTCATGGTTATATTTTTTATGACTTTTAAAATATAAATTTTACTAAAATTCAAATACACCGTCAGACGTATTTTTTATCTACGTGCAGACATAAGATTTATTCAAAACCGAGCGGGTCAAATTTATATCAAAGTTTTGTTTTTACCCGCTCGGTTTTGAATAAAAAATATATCGGCACGTAGATAAAAAAACACGTCTCAACGTTGGATTTGGATTTTAGTAAAACTATATATTTTAAAAGTTATAAAAGAAAACTAATAATGAGTAAAATTAAATATCATAATATAATATTAAGAAAAGTAACAAAAATTTCATAAAAAAACTCGTCAAAACTATTTTTTTTACCTAAAATAGTTGTCCCGACAAGTTTAGTGTTTCAAATACTCGCTCCTGAAATTTTCTTAGCCTAAAATAGTCGTCCCTACCATTTTTGTAAACTACTAGTCGTCACGACCATTTTTATAAACTACTAGTCGTCCCGACCAGTTACGACCAAGAATCTAGTTGTAATGGATGGTTTAAAATACCTATTTCTAGATATTTTTGCAAATGATACCTAAAACTAGAAATATGTTTATGAAAATACCTATTTTAGTAATTTTCCCAAGTTTATCTTTAATTTATACTTGATTTTGCTAGTACGTTTCTCTATTTCATTCATAATTATTATTGTAAAAAAGATCGAGTAAAAATCAAATATAAATTTGTAATGAGTATATTACTGGGATTACTCGTGGCAATCGGCTCTAATAAGGCAAATGTGTCTTAACCCATGGACTGATGCAGGGACTACTCTACAGGGAAATTCTGTGCAAGTTAGAATTATTATAGGTGAAAGTGTAATTATATACCTTATTATCCAATAGAATAAAATAAGCTAATTGCATTTGAGCATTCGTTATTGGTCACAGCTGTCACACCATGTTCATCACATTCGGAGATGCATTAATTAAAAAGAAATATAATTATAAAATATACTTTCGATCAATTCGTAGGTTCAAATTATTTTATTCTTAAAATTTTAAAATTTGAGCTGGAACTTAAACCTAAAATGACACATGTTTAGAATTGAGTTTAAAAAATGCTTATTAGCTTATTGATTTTTTAAAAAGTTATTTTGAAAAGCATGGATTATATTGGATCAATTGTTGTTTGGTTCAAGTGTAAGGCCCAACCCAAAAATTAGAGTTTATTATATGTGGTAATGGTTTGGCTAACAAGTTAGGTTAGTTCTATATAAACCGAGTTATGGTTAAGCATTATATTGTGTGGTGTGAGGTGTAACCGAGTTAGGGTTTGAGATGGTTTGTAATCAGTTTTTTGAGTTATATTTTCTGATTAATATAAACGCGAGTTATTCGTTTAGTTTGTGTGTTGATTATCGATACGGGACTTGAATTTGTATCAGAGCCAAGTTTAAGAAATCGATAATCGGTCGGAAGTGAGCGGTGGCTTGAGAAAGAGCGGGGCATATCGGAACCAAGTTGAGTTTCCGAATCGTGGGTATTGTTACGACGGTGCAGCAAGTAGGTTGTATGTATGGGCAGCAACCCGGAAACAAGCTTCTGATCGGCGTTCTGCGAAAGTTTTTTTATTGGAAATTGATTTCGGTGGTTATATTGTTTTTGATTGAAAGCACCACAATTCACAAATTTCAAAGGGTTTGGATTATTTGTGGACAAGCTTATCATAATATTTTTGTGGAAACTGCTTTACGAAACAAAAGAGGAATTCAAGAAAACAAATAATCTGATTTGAAGTTGACTTTTGTTGGTGCCGAAGAAATAAGAATTACTAAACAGTGGTGGTTTGGTCTTGTAAAGTATATTACTAGAGGTGTGAAAAGTCAAGGGTAAAAGATTTGTGTGGTGACTATTGTTTCCTATCGTGAGGATAAAACAAAAGGGTGTTTTATTTTCTTTTTTTTTTTTGTTCTAACGGCTTGAGCTTATTATTATTGGTTAAACAAGACGGTTTGATCAATTATTATTGGGTTTATTTATGTGGGTTGAACAAGACGGTTCAATTCAGAGTTTATTTTTGAGCAAACGGGTTGGTTCTGAAAAGTTGTTCGTATTTGTTCCAACGAAGTGGAGTAAGGGGTTGTGCGAGGCAACTACGGGGCATCAATCTAAGCGATTTAGATTGCGTGGAAAATTGATCACCTGCGACGGGTGTGAAATATACCTGAGCGATTCGGGGTGGTACAGTGTGATATCGGTGTTTACCTGAGTGACTCGGGTGCCGCGTTGTGACACCGGTGAAGAAGAAAATTGTCAATCCGTGATAAATTGATCAAAGAGTGAGTCGGTTGTGTGAAGCAATCAGCTTGCTGTGAAAGTGTGTTCAAGAAGAACTGATCTGTGACGGATCAAGGTGAGAAAACGGTGATCTGTGAAAAGAAAATCAAGAAAAATTGATGCACTCGATTAGATGACCAGGATTGCAGCCAAAGGAGTGGTTATGCGTTTTCATACAATCGAGTGAATGGTCGGGGACAAGGTCACAGAGTTAGTCGAGTTCGGGAGAGCCGAAAGAACACAGTCATGGATCAAGAGGAGTTCCGTGAAGTCAAAACCAAGATGAGAAAGACCAAGATGGTTGTGAAAGCCGAGAAGGTCAAGATCGTGGGTCAAATCAAATAGGACAGAAGAGCCATGCTCGGAGTTGAAGAATCACCAATTTCGAGTAGGAAATTAGGGGGTGAGTCGAGTGACTCGGGTACAACAATTGCGGGGGTGATTGTTGGGTCAATTGTTGTTTGGCCCAAGTGTAAGGCCCAACCCAAGAATTATGGTTTATTATATGTGGGTAATGTCTTGGCTAACAAGTTATGTTAGTTCTATATAAACCGAGTTATGGTTAAGCATTATATTGTGTGGTGTGAAGTGTAACCGAGTTAGGGTTCATCTAGAGACACACACGATATGTAACCGAGTTAGGGTTCATCAAGAGTCAAACCGAGTTAGGGTTTGAGATAGTTTGTAATCAGTTTTTTGAGTTATATTTTCTGATTAATATAAACGCGAGCTAATTTTTAGAGCAAGAAGCGGAACTACAAGAAATTTATCTTTACTATGAAAGAATTTATAAAGCGTTTTAAAGAGGATCCTAGGAATAATATGTTTTTTGCGGAGGTACTTATCGATACGGGACTTGAGATTAGGCTTTTAGAAAATTGATTTTTATTAATTTCAAAAGACTAAAAAAATGAATTTTTGTGATTGTCAAACACCATTTAAATTATTGACTTTTTAAAACACAAATAATTAAATAAGCATTTTTTTAAACTAAATCTCAGTCATGCTCTAAAAAGCACCATGCCATGGACCACTTTCAGTTACCTTTTTAACATTTTTTTTACTTCTAAATATCATCTAAACCTACACTTGTACTTATTTGAACTCACACCATAAATCATTTCAATGTCTCTAGGCCACAAGGCCATAGGCCATTTTCAGTTACATATCTACCCACTATTTAAACATTGTCAAACAAGAGCAATCAAATTATTTAAGGAGTCACTAAGAATTAAGATATGTAGGTGGGTTTATTATAACATATGCTACAACTTATATACACAGACACAGTCATAAAAGATCTTAAGGAGACATTTTATTTACCTAATCATGTATTGAAATTTGATCTAGTTCCTTAAATTTTTATAATGACTAACGAATAAAATTCAGCTATTCACCAGGGGTAACCCGATTGCAAAACGACCGCATGCGCCTGCGATTGCAAACAATACTGGGTAGCTCAAGCCTACCATCTCCTGTTCTGGGGAAAACCCGCCGCCCAAACCCCCGTTGCAGTAAAACCCGGTTGAATCTTTATTTCTACTCCTATTCAAACTTGAGACATTGCAATATCTGGTCCAAATCTTTATTTCTACTCCTATATTAATTGAGTTATTGGCAATCCCTTACGTTAACAAGGGTTTGATTGTTGAAATAAATCTAAACTTGCTACTTGAGATAATATTGAAAATCTTTTCATATACATAAAACTTAGTTCCCATATTGAATTTCTTGTAAGCAGTGTTATCTTAGGCATAAGACAATGTGTAGCGGGGCGAGAGGAAGGGGCGAATTGGGGCGAGAAGAAGGGGAACACCCCCCCCCCCACCCCGGGCGATATGTGGGTGAAAAGGGGCGGGGGAGGGGTGTTATTGTCCCCGGCATGGTTTAAAAATAATATTATTTTATTATTATGACCGTTTTCAAACAGTCAAAAATAAAAAAAAATTAATTAAAACAATATATATATATATATATATATATGATGGTTCAAGAGAGAAATGATATTATTGCAAGAAATGTGAGAAATGAATATAAACCACTAGTTTTGTTTTTAATTTTAAATGCTTAAAGCTAAATAAAGAAAACATTAATTATTCTATTTCTTCAATTAATATAACTAATAAATCTTAATACTTATCTATTTAATTAATATAACTAATTAAATTTATCTATATATAAAAGGAAACCTAGATATCTACTGTAGTAATGTACAGTAACTGTTTACTTTTGCAACTTAAGTCCTTGTGTTTTAGATTGTGTTAACTTAGCCCCCTAAAGTTTCATAATTTTAGTATGTGCCTAAACATGTATTTTTCTTCTCAAATAGTTTTTTTTTATTACTTATACATTGAAGTTATTGATTCTTTTGTAACATTTAACATACACTATTTTTAAAATATTTTAGTATTTCGTTACGACATGCTCATGTTTTTATCTATACCATGCCGTTATAACAAACTTGTATTCGCAATAAGTTATATAAGTTCAGATGAAGACGGAGTTGAAATCGCAATAAAATATATATTTTTCGTATTGTAAACCATATAATGAGCCGAGACAATAACAATCAAGTTCTTTTGATACTAAGATAAACTTCTATTCTGTTGTGTCGAATTGATATTCGTTACGATGTGCTTGCATATTTGCGTTTTAATATTTGGGTCCATCGACGAGTTCCTCGTGCAAAGCGCGTCGGGAACACTAGTTATTATAATTAGAAAATATTAAGAACTCGTTTATTTTTATAACTTACTTTTTGTTTCTTGAATTTTATCCTACACAAGTACTATAATTTATTCATACATTAATTTTTTTTTCTATCCAAAACTAATTTATTCCAACTCAGTATATTAATATCCATTAAAACATACTTACATTATAATGAATAATACCAAAAAACTATTTTACATGTGTTTGCATTAGATATCAACAAAAAACATACAACCTACACAAAAACGTATAATCTACACTTTCTCTAAGAATAAGATAACATATAACCTACACACGAAAAACATTTAACCTACACACAAAATTTATCATCAATAAAATACACACGCACACGAAAACATATAACCTACACACAAAAAACATATAACCTACACACAAAAATTTTATCTTACACAAATACAATTTATTCATACATTAATTTCTTTTTATTCAATACTAATTTTTTCAAACTCAACATATCAATATCCATCAACACGAAGTTACATTGTGATGAATAATACAAAAAACTATCTTACACATGTTTGCATTAAATTTTAATAAAAAATATAAAATCTACACAAAAACATATAACTTACACTTGTTCTAAGAATAAAAAATATATATAACCTACATACAAAAAATATATAACCTACGCATGTGTAGGATATGTGTATCTTTGTGTAGTTTATATAATTGTTGATGTCGAATTACATATGTAAGTTGTATGTTTTTTGTATGTTGTACGTTTTTATCGTTCAAAACAAGTGTATGTTATATAACTTTGTGTAGGTTGAATATTTATTGTTTACATTTAATGGACACATTTGTATGATATTTTTTTATTATTATTTATGACAATAATTTTTATAGGCATACCAATTGGAAAAAAAATATATTATGTTTTAATATTTAGTGTTAAAAAACATGCTAATAAATTGAGTGAAAAATTATTTTTTAATATAAAGAATAATATTATATGAATGAATTGTGTTTATGTTAAATAAAATGAAGAATGTTTAAATAAAAAATAAAACTAAAGTAGTGTTTATATCTTTTTAATTATTATAGTTAAATTAGTTAAATATATTAATTAGAGAGAGATTTATTATAGTTATATTAGTTGTATTAATTGAAAAGAGAGAGCGCATTTATTGTTGCATTTACATATTTTTTATTTATTTTTAAATAATTAAAACCTAAAATAAAACTAGTTGCTCATATTCATTTCTCTCATTTATTGCAATAATTTGATTTCTTTCTTGAACTTAAACCTATATATATATATATATATGGTTGAGTTATAATAAGAAGATTAGTTTTCCTAAGAAGGATAGGAAATAATCTTGTCCATTCATTTTAAAATTGAATGGTTGAGATTAGATTAAAGAGATCATCAAGTGTAAAACAAGGGTTAGGGCATAATAGGGATAACACATTTGTTGACTTTCTCTCGCCACATGCAAGGCACATATCAAATTTCCCCATCATTTTAAAACGTCCATGACTTTTTTATACGACATTTTTTTTTCAAAACAATTTCACCATAAAAACAAGTGTTTTTTTATCTTTTATATGAGTACCATATTGCTTTATAAAAATAAAAAAAATTCGTGGGTTTTACAAGTGTGTTTTACCATAATTGTATTTTACAAAATTGTGTTATACAATTGTGTTTTATTTTTTCATAGTGTTTTTTTACATTGTGTTTTTTACATTGTGTTATTTAATTGTGTTTTCATCGTGTTTTTGTCATTGTGTTTTTATTTTCATAGTGTTTTTTCCATTGTGTCTTTTTCATTGTGTTTTTCATAGTGTTTTATTTTCTGGCGAAATTTCGGAAGACTTTTCCGGCAAGGTGGTGGCGGTGGGTGGCGGTGGGCAGTGGTGGTTATAGGAGATAAGTGAAAATTTAAGTGAGTTTATTTAAATGGGTTTTGAAATTAAATTAAGTGGGCTTTCAATATTAAGGTATTAGACAAAAATACCTTCCTTCTTAGCCTTCTTAGGAAAATCAAACTTCTTATTTGATATTTTCTCTCTCTCTCTCACTATATATATATATATATATATATAGATGGGTTATAATAAAAAGAAATAGTTTTATAGGAAGAGTAAAAATCAATCTAAGCCATTGGATTTATGATCTAATGGTTGAGATTGGAAGTTTTTAAACTACCAAATAGTTTCATAAGATTTAGGATTTATGCTACATAGTTTCTGAACTCTAAATTTTGTGTTATTTATACTCTTTCTACAAAACTATGTATTTTTATTTTAACAATTTTCTATATATATATATATATAGTAGATTTTTCTTAAGATGTGTAAAAAGTATGTTTTCACCATTAGATCTAATAAAACACACCGCACAATAAACACACCACAACTAAAATAAAACACACCGCACAATAAACACACTTTCCATATCCACTATCAGATCAACATATCTAACGCACCAGATTACTTCTTACACTTCTTAGACACACTCCACTTCTTATTTTAACCCTACCATATACATATATATATATATATATATATACATATATGTATATATATATATACATATATGTATATATATATACATATGAGTTATTATAAAAAGATGAAAGTGTCTAAAAAGTGTAGGAAGAAATCTGGAGCATTGGATCTTAGCAATCAACGGTTAAGATGGAAAGATTAGATAATTGAGGGTGTGTTTTATTTTAAAGGCATATAAAGATGTGTTAAATGGCATAATCGTCTCATGTGTTCTATTAAAGATTTAATTATCCTATTTTCATCCAAATTGAACATGAATACATACTATAAATGAACCTTGTTGAATTACCATAAAAACACACTAAAACATCAAAAACACATAACGTAAAACATAACACCAAAGTTTAGTCCAAATTTACAAAAAACAAACACCAAGAACATCAAGAACAAAAACACACTATATTACAGTGTGTTTTATATCAAATTTTAATCAAAGTTTAAAATCAACACCAAATTTTAATCCAAATTTAAAACACTAAACCAAGAACAACAAAATTATCTATTAAAACTAAAACACACAATTTTAATCATTATTATATATAAACTACATTCCAATAACAAAAACACTATGTACAAAAACATTGTTTCCGTGAATTAAAAAACACACCATATGAACAAAAACATCCATAATAACATCTTCCACCCCAACCTTAACAACATCATCTCAAACACCATTGTCGGTTCAAAAACTACTACTATGGATTCATATTAACAACAATAAATAAACCGCAACTGCTGGATCGGCGGACGATGACGGTGGCAACGCTGGAGCCAATTAATACCCATGTGGTGATTGATTAGTAGCACCTCCAAAGAGGAAATATGCAAAGATTACTGTGAGTGGATTCATATTAAAAGCGATAAACTGCAACCGTCGGCGCGGTGGACGACATAGGTGGCGGTGGCGGAGCCAATTAAGACCTGTTTGGTGGTTTATTGGTAGCACCACCAACCATGGGCAAAGATAGGCCATATTGATTGTTTGATCTAAGGTTAAGGTTTGTGAGGAGGCTTGTTGAAGGTTCAATGTTCCAGAATATGAATAAGGAATTAATTTAATTATTTTTGATATTTTTTTAAATCTATACAAAGAACATATCGGTCGTATGATTATAAATGTAGAATGAGTCAAGATTATAATAGAGCCAAATATCTCTTCCATATAAATTAATTCTAAAAATAGTAAAAAAAAAAGTATAAACGATCATACCCTTATGTATTATACTTAATCTAATGGTTCATATCTTTTCTTACACTTCTTAAAAAATATTAACTTTTTGTTATAGCCTTAGCCTTGCTCTCTCTCTCTCTATAAATATATATATATATATATATATATATATATATATATATATGATTATACATTTGATGACACTAATACACATTAGCACGTATAAGCTCATGAAAATCAGTAATGCAACACATACGAATACCATCCGGCTATACTTTCAAAGAGTTCGGTTAGAAAAATAATGTAACTCGTCGGTACTATTAGGTCCCTTAAATATATAGCCATTTTTAACCAATCGTGCGTTATCATTTTTATATAACCATGATTTTGCATAAGTAATCGTGTACTATTAGGCTATGCGTAGTGGAGGGGCTATAAATTGGGGCGAATTGCGATACGTGGCGCCCAGTTAGCAAGGGGTGGGAATTTGTTTTTGGTGTAATGGTGTAAGGGCTACAAACTGAGCCCACAATATCTTTTTTTTATTATTATTTTCTTTTTATAACTAAACTAAACAAATAAAAACCAAGAAAATTAAATAATAAGATAAAAATGTATTGAAATTAAAAAGAAATACAAAAAGAATACATAACTAAAAAAATACATAACTAAAAAAACATAGCTAAAAAAATACTAATATCCATAATATTCGCGCATTTTTTCGACTCATCGTCGTTGCAACAATGCGGCCTCTTCGTGTGACCCGACAGCTTTGAGGGATTCATATTCTTTACTCATTTCCCCGCAATTCCATCATAGCGGCAATCTTTTCGTGTTGTTTGTTGGTTTCTCTCATGGTATCATTGAGTTACTCGGCAAACTTTTCATGTTTTTTGATGAATTCTGTCATGATAGCGGTGAGTTCCACGGGTTTCGGTTGGTTCGGGTTGTTTGTAGGATTCATTTTGCTAGATTTTTTGAAGAATTTGGGTATAAATTGTGTATGAAATGGATATGAAATAGAGAATGTGTATGTTTATATAGATATATATATATATATATATATATATATATATATATATAGGAGATGGTTTAAGAGAGAAATGATATTATTGCAAGAAGTGTAAGAAATTGATCTTAGCCAATGATTATGTTTGATCTATGGCTTACATTCAAAATGGCAATATTGTAATATTCATATTCCTTTTTTAATGTATTTAATGTTAAAAGGGTATATTGGGATTTTATATTTTAGAAGTTTAAACCAAAACGAATATGTATTAATCACATTCCATATTTGTGGCTTATTTTATTAGGAACTTAATTTATAGTGTTAATTAAATCAATTTTTGTATTTGTTATAAATTATTGCGTAAGACACATTTCTTTATATTTTATTTGTTATTAATTATGATCTTATCTTAAATTTACGACAAATTTTGAGATTTTTATATGAATAATTTTTATTATATAACTTAGTGGAAGTATATGATATTTTTGTGTAGGTTTTGAATTATAAGGAATTGGAATGGATATTTATACCTACACACTTTGAACAAAGGATATACATTTATACATTTAATATTTATATGTAGGGTTATTACCTACACACTTTGATCAAAGCCTACACATTTAATATTGGTATGTAGGATTATTACCTAAACACTTTGCATAAAGCCTACATATTTTATATTTTTATGTAGGGTTACTAGTATTTATGTAGGCATAAAAATGTATGTATAGGATAATATTAATTTATGTGTAGGATGTTAAATGAATTTGACTCAAATAATAATAATAATAATAATAATAATAATAATGTGTAGGGTTATTAATACATATGTAGGCATAACAATAATTATGAAGCGAAATATATATAAATAGAGTAGTAATATATATTACATGAAAAGATCAAAAGCTACATATACGAAAGGATAAGTAAAATCAAATAATATTATTTTATATCATAAAGGTATTTTTTGTCATTTAAATAACATTTAATTATAATTTGGTTAAAATTTGAATTTAAATGAATTATCGACATATGCGTTGATCATACAACTGATATGGCCCAATGTAAATGCTAGAAGTATGGGTTGGCTAATTAGTTTTTAACCATAGCATACTTAACAAATAAAATGCAAGATATTCAAAGTTTTTTTTTTTTTAAATGCAAGATGGCTTTTGACCGCATTTAAGGCGTACTGTTACCTAAATTATCAATTACAATCTAGATAAGCTTTCTAGGAGAGTCGTACAAACCGGTTTAAAAGTTAAAATCGGTTTGGGTATAAACTGGTTCGGTTTGGTCAATAAAAGTCAAAATTGGTTCATGATCGGTTTAAGTTCGGGTTGAAACCGGTTTCTTGACCAAGTTACGATCGATTCGGTTCGGGTTTTGATCAGTTTCGGATTGGGTTTTGACCGGTTTTGGCCAGTTTCGGTTTTCCGGTTTGGAACTAGTTTGGGGAGAAGAAATTGCAAACCGGTTCCAAACCTGCAGTTTCAATTGGTTCCAAACCAGTATCTACATAATCGGTTCGGTTTCTGGGTATGTTTGGTTAACCGGTTTATGTGCCCACCTCTATTTTCTAGTATCCTTGTTGAATAATTAGCTAAATTCTGATTAAACAATGTACCCAAAAAATAAAATGATAAATCAAAGATGAATACGAAGAACGCATTAATGAAACCCCCAATTAGATTATGGCTTATTTTGTCAATACTAAAACGAAACTTTTGAAACTATTACAGAAAGACAAAACGAATTAGAATTGAACGAGAAATCTAACTGGTTATGATCTAAATCGTTTACACTATGAAAATGACAATGCCTGATTCGATAAAAATGCATGGTTATATTATAAGAGACCTAGTAGTGCCTACTGTAGGAATATTACAAGTCACTTTTTATATTAAATTAATACAAATAATAACGATACTCTCGTTTTTAACATGAGAAAATAAATAGTACAAACACCGTAATACAAAATAAAAAAGAACAATGAAAAACATAATAAATATATTAAATGATTCAACTCAAGAACTTCAAATGATAAAGTTTTCAACTTGTTATTCAACATCTTCTTGTAATCTCCCTGGCAATAACTTAAAATTAAATTTTCCATTTTTACCGCAAACGGCTTCTAGCAGTCTCTTTGGCTACAAGTATGAACAAAACAAAATTTGACGGTTGAGACTAAGACACGTGTTCAACACGCTTCCCTTAAAACAGATTCCGCGCCTCTACATAAGACAACGCGTCTGTCTCCCAGGGTACAACAACCCGAAGCAGTTTGCACTGCCAGAAATGTCCATGCGCCCTAGGTTACATTGGGTAAATTTTAGTGTTAGAACTTGTGGAAAAATAAAAAAGAATGAAAGGTAGAGAAATCGAATAGAGAAACTCATCTCTATAGGTTCTCAACATATGTGTATTAAAGACTTTCTTCTTCACCAAGAACTCTTCATGTATGCAGTGGCGGCCCAAGGTTTTTATAGGTCTCAAGCAAACTATGAAATTGGGGGCTTTTTTCGAACTCTTTAAATATAAACCATCCTCTTTTTTTTTTTTTGAACTTTTTCATCATCACTTGTTAGCTCATCAATTGTAGTTCATTATTTGTAAGTTGTTCGTCATTTGTAAATTAATTATTTATAGGATGATCATCATTTGTAGGTTCATTGTTTGTAGTTTTGTGATTTAATTAAAGCCTCTCTTTTAAGTCTTTTTTGCTTCTTTGCATAACCAGATTCGTAAGTTCGGTGTCGACGTGACACTGAAACAGATAGCAAATAACAATGTGGTGTAAAGGACTAAAAGCAAGTATGTGATATAACCAGTCTCCTCAATTTTAAAGTAGCTTTAGTAGAAATCTAGCAATATATAATAACAAATTGGCCTATACAATTAGGATATTCTAAATTGACAAATTGCCATATTCTAAATCAAATAAGTTAAACAAGTAGCAAATAAGAATTAACAGTAGATTGAAGTGATGACAATAAACTAACTTCAAATTGGCATATTCAATCCAATCACCACATTCAAATAATCCAACCCAAATTCTCTTTCAGACTAGCAAATCTCCAAAAGTCAAATATTGTATTTGAAATGCATGGTTGCCTGTCCACAGACTAACACTCAACCTGCAAATCAAATTTAAAAACGTAATTGCTTATTCAATCACAATAGAATCTGACTATATGACAATGCTAGTATAAACAAAGAATAAGAGACTTACACATTATATAAAGATGAAGATAATTGAATCAAAGAGGTAGAACCATAGCCGGTACTCCGTTAGCTATTAAATGGTGATTTAAAGTCTCAAAAGAGTCGCTTCAATTCCTTTGGTCCAATCTTCCAGGTAGTAAACTAGTTCATCCTTCCATCCACACTGACGACAAAAAAAAATCCCTAATATATTTATGGGTTTTTTAAAAAATTTAGGGGCCTTTATTTTTTTGGCCTAAAGCCCTAACTTGGCCCAACAAAGCTATTGGGTCGGCCCTGCATGTATACATACATTTTTTCTTGTATTTTCAAGTTGATGCTTTTTTCTAGCATTATTAAATGAGGCACGTAACCTACTATGTATAAGAGTTATGGATTGTGAAGAATCTCTTTTAATTAGAGACATAAAGTATAATAAAAATTTAATCAAATTCATAAAGAGCTGTACTATAACATTATCAAAATGAGGCACATAACCTATGTGTTTCATTATTTTTCTAACCAGAGTCTTTGAAAATATATATAGCTCGATTCAGTTTGTATGTTACATGCTGGTTTTCATGAGGTTATACGTGCTCGTGTGTAATACTGTAATAGTGTCATTAGATTTTTAATTATACGAGGAATTGTTCATTTCATGTTAACCAAATTAAGGCAAGAATAAAATAATAATAAACGATTATGATCGTCGAATTTTTATTTTACTTGGTCATCGTGGGACATGATCAAAAATTGATGTCATCCTGCTGATCATACTAATGATGTGCTGATCATACTAATGATGTTGCCTGATGCTAATACTAGAAGTATGGGTTGGCTAATGAATTTGATAGGTAAAACATACTAATTAACAAATAGAAGATTTAAAAAAAAAAAAAAAAAACAACAACACAACCAGTTGGCTTTTGACAGCATTTTAGACGTGTTAACTAAAATATCAATTACTAGTTTTTAATTTTTTATCTCTCGTATTACGGGGTTGTTTTATATTGCGAGGGTTGCTTTATATTATTTGTTTTCAATATTTATTTATTTTTTGAATTTTTATATAAATATTGTATGAAAGTGAATAATATACTTATGGTATGATTATAAATTGTTTCACAAATAAATAAGATGTTATAACTCGGTTTAAAACCTATACGGGTTTGATGAGAACCAAGACCTTTTTATTTTTACTATAAAATTGGTTTTTTAATTATAAATAATATATATTTTTTTTCAAATAAATCAAACATTAATTTTTAGTATATCCATACTTCATAGGATTTTTAAATCAAATATTCGGTGAGATTAGTTTTTAATTTAATGAGATGTTATAACACGTTTAAGAAATATCTGGATTTGATGAGATCCATACTCGTGAATTCGGGTCAAATGCATGAGAAGCCTTCATTTAAAAATCAAACAAATCTGGTGACTCTAAAAAATGAGAGCGACCACATCTTGACACGTAGGATTTTTATGGTTTCGTTTATATATATTATAGATAGATAGATAATATGGATTTGTTACAAGATGTGGACTTCTTTATAAAAGAGTCAGTAAACGCTTCTAGTTTATTTGCTGAACAATTAGCGTACACCGAAGAAAGCATAATCATAAATCAAAGATGAATAAGAACAACGTGATAATGAAACCTGAAGAAACACCAGTCGAACCCCGACAGATTACGAGTAACCTGAGGGTTAGATAAACGTTTCCCACGAGGGGTTAATTCCGGCAAGATGGTTCTTCCGATAACCTGCAAAACAGACACCGTGAGCTCGTCACTAAGAAAGGGGGGGGGGGGGGGGTTCCTCCTTGTGACCACCCTCCGGCGTGAGAATCAGTCTATATTACTCTTTGAATATAAAAGTATATTATTAATACTAGAGCAGTTATCAGGTAAATTATACAAGATATTAGATGATGAAATGATAATACCATTTGATGTCTTTTATAGCCGAAGGTGGGTTTCCAAGGAGGTTTAGCCGGCCTACTACTCTGCCAACTGTGGCCTACGCACGTGCTCTGCTGGTAATTGGTGGATAGGCAGCGGCTGACAGTGACCAGGCGTGCTGTTCACTTTTTCTTTTCCACCAACTACAGGCTAGGCACGTGGTATGGCAGGAGTTGGTGAGCAGGCGGCGGCTATTGGTCACAGTGCTGTGGCGTGTTGTCTGCCATGCTGCTGTCAGTGAGCTGTCGTATCGTTGGTTAGATCTTTTGTCCATACCTCGTCAGGTATCACACAAAAGATCCTCCATTATTATACGGACTGGCTCATTTAGGCGGGAGTTTTCCCCCTCCCGCCTTTATGCGGGAATGTTCCCGTCTTTGCTCATTCCTTCTTCAGGTGACTACTGAATTATTACGAGTTTGAGCCTTATGCGTGTAGCCATGCTGCGCGGGTGGCCAGTCCCTAATGGCGGGTATCCGCACCTGCGGGAACAAGCGGATACTTGGAAACCATAGGGAGGCATTTCCTGCGGGACCAGCTTGCGTACCGCATGTGAGGTCGTCACAACTCTGAGCGTGGTGGGTCCTGCGGGTTTGGTAGGTCGCGGCGCAGACGTCCCTATGGTGAAGTCTGCGGGTTCAACTGCGCAGACGTCCGTTTAAGGAGTCTTGCGTGTTCAACTGCGCAGACGTCTCCTTTTGAGGGAGTCTTGCGGGTCCTAACCACCTCTGCTGGGACCTACCTCTTCAAGTCCCCCCAGTCCAATGTTCTGCTCATGAATGTTTAATAAAGTGAGGTGAACTTTTGGACTTAAGCAAGGGTTTTTGAAAAGGGTTTAGTTTTATGGGTTTTTCGCGGGAAGTCTTACCCACGGGTTTCCCAATGTCACGCAGAATTTCCCAATGTTCTGCTTGATCTCTGGGATGATGCGGATAGGTCTGTAACCTCCCCGCAAGTCAGGAGCGTTTAGAACCTTTTGTGTAGATTCTCCATGAGGTCTTGGTGGTTTTGAACATAGTGATCAATCATGTTATAACCACCAATTCCATCCTGAAGTTTCAGACAATCTAGTTCTTGACGTTCCCGCTATGCGGGGATGTTAATCCCGTTTCTGCAAGCATGGCCCAGAAGATCCTTCTTGGTTTCAATTCCCATGGAGTGCTCGGTATGCGAAGGGTTTTGCCTTGACGCTGTACCCGCACTTCGTCTTATTAGTTACTTTACTCCCAAGGTATCCCTGGCGTTAAATCCCTGCAGGGCTAGGTGCGTGAAGGGTTTTGCCTTAACACTGTACCCGCACCTGACTTATGGTTGCCGAGGTGTTCCTGGCGTTTAATCCCCTGCGAGCGCTAGGTATGTGAAGGGTTTTGCCTTAACACTGTACCCGCGCCCGACTTATAATTGGGTGCCGAGGTATGACTTTTTACGGGTGTTAGGTATGTGGAGGGTTTTGCCTTAACACTGTACCTGTGCCCGTTTTGTAGTTGGGTGGAATGCCAAGATTTTCTCGGCTTCGCTTCCCTGTGGGTGCTAGGTATGTGAAGGGTTTTGCCTTAACACTGTACCCGCACCCGGCTTTATAGTCGGGTTTTTTCCGGTTTCCGTTCCCTGCGGGTGCTAGGTATGTGAAGGGTTTTGCCTTAACACTGTACCCGCACCCGGCTTCATAATTGGGTTTTTCCGGTTTCCGTTCCCTGCGGGTGCTAGGTATGTGAAGGGTTTTGCCTTAACACTGTACCCGCACCCGGCTTCATAATTGGGTTTTTCCGGTTTCTGTTCCCTGCGGGTGCTAGGTATGTGAAGGGTTTTGCCTTAACACTGTACCCGCACCCGGCTTCATAATTGGGTTTTTCCGGTTTCCGTGCCTTGCGAGTGCTAGGTATGTGAAGGGTTTTGCCTTAACACTGTACCCGCACCCGGCTTCATAATTGGGTTTTTCCGGTTTCCGTTCCCTGCGGGTGCTAGGTATGTGAAGGGTTTTGCCTTAACACTGTACCCGCAGCCGTCTTACAGTCAACTGGATAGCCAGGGTAAGGGGTTTTTCCCGCTTACTTTTCGAATCTTTTTGAATCTTTGAAATTTGAAAAGTTGGTGAAAGGATAAGAACAGTCGTCGTGCGACGGTTTCTTCTGACTGTGTCAGGACGTGCTGGAAGTTATGGTGACGTGACATTATATGGTCGTTTCAGACGCTTTTTACGGCGCGTGGGCGCGATTTTTCGGGCGCGTGGCCGCAAAATTAATGGCACTCGACCTTTCAACAGCTGTTGCCAGCTTGCCTGGTGCCACGTGTCACGGTTTCATTGCACCTTCAATTTCTCTCTCCTCCGCATTAAATTCATCGCATTAACTGCGATCACTATATAAAGGGGAAGAGGGTCCTTTGTAATTCACACCTTCACTTCTTCTCTTCATCTCTAAGGCGATTTCTGGTGAATACTCCCTTATTTAGTTGAGCATTCCTCCGAAATCGTTTCTTCTTCCTCTGCAATATGTCTTCCCATGATGCTGAAGCTGTAGCCGACGATAGGAGTACTGCTGGCGAGTGCCAGTGTGCTCTACCTGTCGATCTGTACCAGTACGTCGTCAGGAAATTCATGCTTGAGTCTCTTGAGCCTGAGTTTCCTGAACCCCAGCAGACTGTGTACGATGCCCCCAGTGGCAATATGCTGCATTCTTTGTTTATGGGAACCTTAGGTTCCCATTGACAAAGTTTGTGTACCGTGTCCTGGAGAGGCACGGTGTGCACCTGACCGAGGTGCATCCGATGGCGATTGCCAAGATTCGGCACTTCGAGTGGGTGTGCCGAATTCTGGGCATTGAGCCCTATGTGGACCGCCTGATGACCTTTTATACTTGGAGGTGCATCCAGGGGTGGTACACCCTGACAACCCGGATCAAGGGTTTGAAGATTTGCGCGACCGAGCGCAGTCTCCGATCGTGGAAGCGGGAGTTCTTCTACATTTCTGCCCGCGCCATCCCCATTGCCATGAAGTTTAAGAAGGGGCAAGCGCTTCCGAGCCTTCACGCTTCCAACTACCAGGAGGCGGAATGGTTCGCGAAGATATCTCGGGTCCAATCTCCGGTTTACCGGTTTGCGGAGTCCGGGATGGTGATGCTGGGGATGAGCCGGGTATGGAAGGAGGCGTCTCGGTTTCCCATCCTTCTCGAATACGGTTTGAACTCTATTCCTTATGGTATGTCTTGTCTTTCTTGTTGATATGAGTTTGTCTTCTAACTGTTTCTTATCTTTCAGAGGGGAACGATTTGGAGTCGCTCCTGTACCCGCGGGAAGCTGACAGTCCCGTGCGGGTGGGTACTCGTGCTCTAGACGAGAACGAGTTGCCCCTCTTGGAACAAACGGCGGATCGGTTTGTGGAGGTCTATCCGCTGGGCCACGAGATCCTGAGCCACCGGCGGCCAGGTAAGGCGTTATTCTATCCTCCACCCCTCAATGCTGTACCCGCTGCTGGAATTCCTGACATCCTGTCTTCTTCTGAGGAATCCGCAGATGGTCCTCCGTTGGTGCGGAAGAAGAGGGCTGCCGGCGGGAAAGGGAAGGAGAAGGTAGCCGCCACAGCTGATCCGGTGCTTCTATCTGAAACCGAGTCAGATAGTGAAGAGGTGGCGGGGAACCCCGGTGGTGAGAATACCACTGCTCCGGAGGCTACGACTGTTACCTCCGGAGAACCAACGACAACGACGGTGACCGGCATCAAGAGACCGGCTCCATCGGGCTCGTCCCCGCCCGTCCGTACGTTCAGGCTCAAGAAAACCCGTAAGTACAAACATCCTTATCTTTGTAGATTTATCACTTTATAAATTTATTGAAACACTTATCTTCTTGTGTAGGCGTGGATGTTGACGCATTCCAGGGTGGAGCGCAGAGGAGTACCCCTCCGCCGATGACGGTAGGCTCGGTCAGCCTACCTGAGGCGACGACCCAGGCGCCTGCGCCTGCTTCCGCTGGATCAGTTGCTCACTCCCTTGAGCCGACTGTTCCAGCTGAGATGACGTCACCGCCGGTGGTAAGTGCGATTTTTACAGCATCTTTCACCGAGCCGGCTGTTACGATTGCTGCGGATTCTGCGGCGGCGACCGCGGCGGCGACCACGGCGGCCGCTACTATGCCTCCGCCACCGGCAACGACGGCCGGCCCATCAGGTATGCGCAGGGCTTCTCGCCAATCTTTGTCACCTTCCCATCTGCCCGACCTTTTGGATGGATTTCCCTTAGGTTCAGGCGATGGGTTCGGTGGCTATCGGCCTGTGATCGACCCTACAGGTACGTAGGGTTCTTTTGGCCTTTATATTTTTCTTCATCTTTTCCTAACTGCTTTGTTTCTTTTGCAGTGTCGGATTCCAATGAAGTGTATGTTCCGCGATGGAACATCCGCCGAGGAACAACCCTTCGTACCCCTGTGGAGTGCGTGGAATGGGCTCGCCATGCTGCTCCCCATGGTGCGTTGGGGGAAGCCATGGCTAGCTACCAGGAGGGTAGGCTAACCAATGAGCTTCGGGTTCTCCAGGCCCGGATGCAGCCGCGCGTCGAGCTGCTTTGTCGTGAAAACGACAAGTTGAAAGCAGCTCGCGCCAAGGAAGTATCTCAAGCGCGGGCTCTTCGGGAGGAGAACCAACAGTTGGCCGCAGCTGCTACGGAGAAGGAGAAGGCCTTCAAGGCCCTCGAGGTTGAGGTTCAAGCGCGACTCGAGGCCCGCTCCAAGGCTGCCCAAGCTGTTAACGAACAGCTTCGGCTGGCTAAGGAGACTGCGAGGAACTCAACCGAGAGGGCCACCAAGGCTGAAGCCGTTGCTGAGCCTTTACGCGTGGAGAACGAGGAGCTCAAGGCCAAATTAGAGGCTCTCCAACGTGCTCATGATGCCTTGGCGATGGAAGATGCCAAGAAGCTCCAAGAGATCCTGGACCAGAGGGGCGTGCTTGACCACACCGAGCGGAAGCTTAAGGGCGTTGAAGAGGCTGCTGCAAAGGAAGTGCTACTTGCCAACCTTAACAAAAGCGAAGCCGAACGCGCCCGCACCCAAGCTCAAGCCGCCCTCCAAGAAGCTCTGGTTGCCAAGGAATGGCTTATTCGAGAAGCGTTGTCTCAGGTATGTTTAGCTTTACGTCTTCACGCTTTCCTTTGTACATAGAAAAGGTGTTTGACACTTGTATTTTCTTTGTAGGTTGTGCATCGGGTCTTTTCAGAGACTACTTACGATGATGCCATGAGCGCAGCCCTCAACGCTTCTCATGAGGATGGGGAAAAGGCCGGCTTCCTGCTTGGTCTAGGGTTCGTTGAGAAAGGCGTCCCGCCTTCCAACTTCCCTTTGTTCGATGTGGACACCGAGGCTGCATATGACCAAGCGGTGAACCAATATGCCGCCTTCCCGCATCCGGTGGTGGAGAAGGTGAAGGAAGTCACTGCTGCTGATGATGGACTTGCTATCCTCAAGGCTTTCCTTGAACCGCCACGCTCTACTGATGGGGCGGGTCCAAGTGGAAGTGGTCCTGAAGCTTGATTCTGAAGATCCCTTTCCGCTGCTAGGATAGACTAGATTTTTTTTTGTAGGCGGGTAGTTGCCCGGCCATTCTTGTAATATATCTTTTGTGAAATACAAATCTTTTTGTGGATAAGACTGTTATTTCCTTTGGGTTCATTGCTTTATAAACCTTATATGACTTGCATATTTAGTTTAAATTAGCGATTTCCCAAGTGTTTAGAATAAGTTAACCTTGAATGTGGTTGACAGTAGGTTGAAGTTTTGCTTCCCCCTTTGTGAGTGTGCGGATAGGACCGGCACTTGCACTTGGTAGGATGGCTAAACTTTACCTATGTCTGACCTGCGCGTAGGTTTTTCCTTATCCTTTCAGAATGACTTTTAACCGTTCGACGCGCGGTTGTTAATGAGTTAGTGTTCAGCTTCCGCTACCAGGATTCATGCGGGTATACCGGCACTTTCACATAGTGGGATGGCTGAACTCTTCCCCTTTAACTGTCCTGCATGAAGGTCTTGTCATTTTCTGGGTTTATGCGGGTTTTGCCGCCTTCCCCACGCAACGATTCTTCACTTGATGCGGTGAATACCGGCATTAGTGTTCGAATCGACCGTTCAACGCGTGGTTGTTAATAGGTTAGTGTTCAGCTTCCTCTACCAGGATTCATGCGGATATACCGGCACTTTCACATAGTGGGATGGCTGAACCTTTCCCCTTTAACTGACCTGCGTGAAGGTTCTGTCGTTTTTTGGGTTTATGCGGGTTTTGCCGCCTTCCCCACGCAATGACTCTTCTTGATGCGGCGACTACCGGCATTAGTGTTCGAATCGACCGTTCAACGCGTGGTTGTTAATAGGTTAGTGTTCAGCTTCCTCTACCATGATTCATGCGGATATACCGGCACTTTCACATAGTGGGATGGCTGAACCTTTCCCCTTTAACTGACCTGCGTGAAGGTTTGATGCTTTTGGGTTTGTGCGGGTTTTGCCGCCTTCCCTGCGCAACGATTCTTCACTTGATGCGGCGGATACCGGCATCTCCATGTGCAAAGTTCATAAAATATAAATGTAAAATCATCAGCTTCAATTTGAAGGAGAATCGTTTCCATTAGAAGTGGCTCTAGGCCTTTTCTTTACAAATTTGGAATTGATCTACATACAAACTGTGTAATTGAGCTCCCATTAGGCGTGGCTTGGATGGGAGCACCATCGAGCCGACATGTATCTTGTTCGGGATCTCGTTGTTTACGCAGTATGTAGTCTCCGTTGAAGCTGCGATTTTTATTCGTGCGTTTCCCCAGCTGGGGTTCACGCATCAGCCTGCTCGACGCTCACTTCGCCACAAGGTGCGCGAGTGTCCCATCCTTAACAAATGCTTCGACCAAGTCCTTTACGTCTAAGCATTCTTCAGTGTTGTGGCCTTTGGTTTTGTGAAAATCACAATACTTTCTCCGATCAGCGTTGTGGCGATGCCGGATAAACGGAGCCTTTGGCCACGGGAGCTCCTCCGTGGCGAATATCTCGGTCACACTCTTTGTGAGTGGCGTCCACCTGGAGTTCTTCTCCGGTTTCACGTTATCTCTTCCGCCCAACCGATGTTGGAAACCGGACGGGGTGTCAAAGTTTACCCTTGACTGCCAAATGCCCAGCTTCCGCTTTTTGTTTAATCGGGCGGTAAGGACGTTGTTTTCCCTCGTCTTCTGGGTGTAGAGGTTCGTGCTCTGTGGAAGATCTCTACCCAGTTGCCTTTCGGTTTCCGCAAAGCGTTTAGCTGCGGTCATGATGGCATCCCATGTGGATGGCATGCCATCTTTGCCCGTCAGGGTGCGGATGAGTTCCGGGTCGTTTGCGCCCTGGATGAAAGCGGCGCGAACGAGATCTTCGCTAACGTTGCCCAGGCTTAGCTTCTTCGAGTTGAAGCGAGTGATGAAGTCAGGCAAAGATTCTTCCTCCTCTCGGACGCACTTGAGGATTGTCCACTGCTCCTCAGTGTACTTTCTTTGCTGACTAAAGTGTTGGCTGAACTTCTGTTGGAAGTCTGCCCAATCGTAGATGTGGTGGACCGGCAGACGGTCGAACCACGCTCTAGCTGCCCCGACAGCGTCATTTGGAACATATAACACCACGTGGGTTCCGTCCAGTTACTGACGGTCGCCCCCGCGATGAATCTGTTCAAGTGATCGTCAGGGTCAGAGATACCATCGTACGTGCCTATGTTGGACATTTGTTTGGCACTTCTTGGGGCGATTGCTTCTGCAATGTCCCTTGCGAATTTGGACGTTCCCGCCCTTGCCGCAGTTGGCGTGAATGTTTTGGAGAAGTCCCGTGGGCTGTTGCCCACGTTTATTGGACTGAATGCTTCTCCAAAACGCCTTCTCGGTTGGGAATCCGTTTCTTTACGCTTCCCTTTCGCCCTATGACGAGGGTTCGCGTCTTCCTCGGATTCCTCCGAATCATCGTCGTATTCGAATTCTTCCACTTGTTGGAGTGAACGTAAACGTTCATCCAACTCAGCTTGGAACTCTTTTTGCCGTGCTTCGGCCCACGCTTTAACCTCATCGAGTGTCTGGCAGGGGAGCCTCGTCTGTTGATTTTCTAACTGGGTATCGGTGAATCCCAGTGTCTGATTATTTACTTCACTTGCCCCGGCTTGGGTAGCTGGGGTAGTGTTCGTAAAGTTTGTGTACTCGGTATTCCCCCTTATAGTTGGGGTCATAATTACCAGAGTCTCTTGGTTACTCGGTTTTGGGACCGGAGTATCCTTAACCATCTTTCCAGAAATTTTGAAAAAACTTGGAGAAAAATAAAGTTCTAGCTTTATGCACGGATGGCGCCAATGAAGAAACACCAGTCGAACCCCGACAGATTACGAGTAACCTGAGGGTTAGATAGACGTTTCCCACGAGGGGTTAATTCCGGCAAGATGGTTCTTCCGATAACCTGCAAAACAGATACCGTGAGCTCGTCACTAAGAAAGGGGGGGGGGGGTTCCTCCTTGTGACCACCCTCCGGCGTGAGAATCAGTCTATATTACTCTTTGAATAAAAAAGTATATTATTAATACTAGAGCAGTTATCAGGTAAATTATACAAGATATTAGATGATGAAATGATAATACCATTTGATGTCTTTTATAGCCGAAGGTGGGTTTCCAAGGAGGTTTAGCCGGCCTACTACTCTGCCAACTGTGGCCTACGCACGTGCTCTGCTGGTAATTGGTGGATAGGCAGCGGCTGACAGTGACTAGGCGTGCTGTTCACTTTTCCTTTTCCACCAACTACAGGCTAGGCACGTGGTATGGCAGGAGTTGGTGAGCAGGCGGCGGCTATTGGTCACAGTGCTGTGGCGTGTTGTCTGCCATGCTGCTGTCAGTGAGCTGTCGTATCGTTGGTCAGATCTTTTGTCCATACCTCGTCAGGTATCACACAAAAGATCCTCCATTATTATACGGACTGGCTCATTTAGGCGGGAGTTTTCCCCCTCCCGCCTTTATGCGGGAATGTTCCCGTCTTTGCTCATTCCTTCTTCAGGTGACTACTGAATTATTACGAGTTTGAGCCTTATGCGTGTAGTCATGCTGCGCGGGTGGCGGGAACAGGCGGATACTTGGAAACCATAGGGAGGCATTTCCTGCGGGACCAGCTTGCGTACCGCATGTGAGGTCGTCACAACTCTGAGCGTGGTGGGTCCTGCGGGTTTGGTAGGTCGCGGCGCAGACGTCCCTATGGTGAAGTCTGCGGGTTCAACTGCGCAGACGTCCGTTTAAGGAGTCTTGCGTGTTCAACTGCGCAGACGTCTCCTTTTGAGGGAGTCTTGCGGGTCCTAACCACCTCTGCTGGGACCTACCTCTTCAAACCTCTAATTAGATTTGGGATTATTAGATTAATACTGAAACGATTACCGAAAGAAATGATTACAAAATGAGAGAATTAAACGAGAGATCTAACTAGCCGTGACGACCTAAATAGTTTATTTAAACTAATTGAATTTGTAGCTAACTAGTATTTTACCGGGCGCGTTACGTTGGACAGGTCGGTAAAACTCGAGTAGTGATAAACCCAAGCTTCGAGACGTTAATTTAACGCGAATTTGGTCGGTTTCGGTTACGTACGTTATGATACTGGAACTAAAAAGCGAAAATAAAACCAAAAAAATATGAAAAGGTGGACACATGGGGTGGTGTCGGTAGGTAAAACTCTGGAACTAAAACAAAAAAAAAGAAACACAAAATTGTCATTCGGTCGGTCTCCGTTATGTTCATTACGGTACCAGAACTAAAATAAAACGTGGCGAGTCTGCGCGAATTCGGTCGGTTCTGACACGTTCGTTATGGTACCGGAATTAAAATCTAAAAAAATGGCATCCGATATGTTTTCGTTACGTTCGTTATGATACCGGAAGTAAAACAGAAAAAAATCTAAATGTCTTGACCAATATGGTGTCGCTGAGCGGTCGAGTGAGACTTAGCGATGCCAAAGTTTTCATTTGTATTATATAATAATAATAACCAAGTTTCTAACATGTCACGTTTGACCGCTACATGTCCACGAGTTGTGCGAACTCGACAACCTAACTTTATTTTATTACACTTGGCTAATGAACATTATACGTACCCTTGAAATTGTAAACTTGTTATTAACGATATTAATAAATTGTTTGACCATCATTGACTTAGACATAACATCCAACAATCTCCACCTTTATGTTTAAAGTCAATCAACAGCTTCTAATCTCCAACTTGATGTGGATATAAAAATCTTGAACTCAGGACCTGGAACCAATCAGATGCATTCTCGGTAGCATCTGTTCTAAATGTTGCAAAAGTCGTTAGGCGGCGGACCTCCTTGGAGGGAGTACTCGGAGTACTCGGAGAGTACTCGGACATGATAAATATAAAGAAAATTAATTTTTAGGTAATATATATATTTCAAATATCATAAGTTTACTAATATTTATAACAAAATAAGTGAATATCAATATAAATAAGAGAAATACATTTTTAAACACTAAATTATTCTAAAAAATGTTAATCATTAATTAAAAAAATGATATTCGTTCTTTAATATTATAGAAATACGAATTATGTTGTATTTTTTTAAGTGAAAATAGACCCAAGTTAACCGACTAGATGTGATTCTGACTAATGTTGACCACCTTTGAACAATTTTAGTAACTAGGCGGAGTTAAAGCTACTCCGCTCGGCACCATACCTTGTAGCGAGTACTCGGAAAGTACTCGGCCTTGTAGACCTACTTTTACAACATTGGACTTCTAATATACCAATAGAGTTGACGGCGCATTGAAAAAGACAAAGCCTTTAAAACACCAAGTCTTCCAATTTCCAAATGATAGAAGTTCGTTGTTCAAAATTGCTTCGACTTGATATCATCGGCAGTAGTGACTTTGAACACTGATAAGTTGACGTGGAACGGCTTGGATGGTTCGACCGATGAGTTTCTGATCAAGAACTTGAGGTGGGAACTAGATAACAAGGTGCATGAGGTCGTTGATGGTTCCTTGTGGATGAAATGCATTCCCATTAAGGTAAATTGTTTCGTTCGGGTGGCTAAATGGGTTTGGTTAATTATCCACGATTGGTAGTTACCAAAGTCCACTAATTTTGATACCATGAGGGATCTTTTGAAGTATCCTAATAAGCATAATAATAATGTGGCGGAACGTGAAGTGCCCAAGCAATTTTATTGGTCACGTGTTGGATGATTTGAAATGCTCAAAATAATAAGATTTTTAATAATAAACAATTCTCGGTGAGGAATTTTGTATATGACATCAAGACAACTTCGTTTCTTTCAATCAAGCATAGAAGTAGGCATGCAGGGTTGGAGTGGGAGAAACGGTGCACGTTTAATTTCGTTAATTTTTCTTTATAAGCGATGTAAAAGGTTTTTTCTTGGTGTTTTTGTCATTTTTATTTTGTTGTATGTTTTAGGCCTCATGTAACTTGTAAGTGGTTTTCTTTTCTTTTATAATATTGAGCCTTTAAAAAAAATAAAAAAATTAAGTAGTAATCAATCTAATCATTAGCTTTTCTATGATGTTGATTGTATTATCTGTCTAGGCATGGTTAGACCTGTTTGGATGTCTTCTCAGTTTGGTTCTAAGCATTTAGTTTAATTATTATTATTTTATATAGGAAAAAAAATAAGAAAGAAAAGTAGCCACACATAAAGGGGAGATGAGCCGAGCTGCTCGCGAGCTACTCGAGTTTGAATCGATAAAAAACTTAAAACTATTGAACATTGTTATGTGACTAGGATTTATTGGGCTCAGTTAGGTTTCAGATTGGTAAAGGTTTTCTGAAACTGTTTAAAACAACATTAATTATGTAATCAATTAATAATTAATGACAAGTACACAATTGCTTACAAGAAGACAAACATAAATAAAACAATTAAACGAGTTCTTTATTGAATATCCTAAAGGTAATCTAAGCAATCTTTCAATTTGCAACACTTCAACATGTATTATGTTTAAAATAAAATAGGTGTTAACAAAATTTTTGATGAGCTTTCATAGGGTACATGACATAATAATTTTTATAAAAATAGGGTATATGACATAATATAATTTTTAAAACAGATGACATAAAAATAAGAGATCACAAAAATATGATACATGACATAATAATTTTTATAAAAGATGACATAAAAATAAGAAATCACATAAAATAAGAACATGGCATGGTAATTTTTAAAAAATATGACATAAAATAAGGGATTACATAATTTTTTTATATATTTTTCAAATACATCAGATTACCACTAAAACGAGTAGCCACGAGTAAATTCTAAGGTCAAACTAGTCGTAACGACGAGTTAACTGATAATAAACTACTCATATTGGAAATTTATACCGGAATAACTAGTCGTTAACCAAGATCTACTCGTAATGACTAATTGAGTTTGCAACCTAACCATTCTAGAGAGTTTTTTGTAAACTAACCGGTTCGATGTATTTGGTAAACAAAACACCTCGTCATGGTTAGTTTGGTAAACTACTTGTGTCTCGAAAAGTTCTAAAATCTACTCGTCGCGACTAAAAGATTTATACAGTAATCGTGGGCATTGATTATGAGGCATACAACTTCTTTATCCATGGCGACTAAATGATTAGTGAACGTGCTCGTCACGGTTAGTTTATGGTCACGTGGCATGTTTTAATTGGCTATGCAAACTACTCGTTTGTTAACATATTCTACTCGTCAAGACTAATTTTTAATACCTATTTATGAAATTCTTTGCAAATGATACCTAAAACTATAACCTTGTTTTTAAAAATACTTATTTCGGAAATTTTCTCTTTATTATTAGTACACAAAATTCTTGGCTAAGATGTTTTGTCCTGAACACTACTTGAGTTTCTGCCAAAAACCTTATTTTTGGGCTTCTGTTTTGTCACATCTAAAATTTGTTTCAAAACACAAATATCTAATCATCTTTGAGAGAAAAAAAAGTTGGGAAATTACCATCTATATATATATATATATATATATATAGAGAGAGAGAGAGAGAGAAATGATCAAATAAGAAGTTTGGTTTTCCTAAGAAGGCTAGGAAGGAGGGTATTTTAGTCTACTACCTTAATATTGAAACCTACTTAATTTAATTTCAAAAACCCACTTAAATTTTCACTCATCTCCTACAACCACCACCGCCACCGCCACCACCTTACCGGAAAAGTCTTCGAAAATTTCGTCGGAAAATAAAACACTATGAAAAACACAATGTAAAAAACACAATGGAAAAAACACTATGAAAATAAAAACACAATGACAAAAACACAATGAAAACACAATTAAATAACACAATGTAAAAAACACAATGCAAAAAAACACTATGAAAAACTAAAACACAATTGTATCACAATTATGATAAAACGCACCTTGTAAAAACCCACGAATTTTTTTTTTATTTTTATAAAGCAATATGGTACTCATATAAAAGATAAAAAAACACTCGTTTTTATGGTGAAATTGTTTTGAAAAAAAAATGTCGTATAAAAAAGTTATGGACGTTTTAAAATGATAGAGGAATTCGACATGTGCCTTGCATGTGAAGAGAGAAAGTCAACAAATGTGTTATCCCTATTATACCCTTACCATTGTTTTACACTTGATGATCTCTCTAATATAATCTCAACAATTCAATTCTCAAATGAATGGACAATGGTTGAGATTATATTAGAGAGATAACACGTGTTTTATTGGGGAAAAAATGTGTGTTTTATCATAATTGTGTTTTACAAAATTGTGTTATACAAGTGTGTTTTATTTTTTCATAGTGTTTTTTTGCATTGTGTTTTTTAAATTGTGTTTTCATTGTGTTTTTATTTTCATAGTGTTTTTTCCATTGTGTTTTTTACATTGTGTCATAGTGTTTTATTTTCCAGCGAAATTTTCGAAGAATTTTCCGGCAAAATTTTCGAAGACTTTTCCGGCAAGGTGGTGGCGGTGGGTGGCGGTGGGCGGTGGTGGTTGTAGGAGATAAGTGAAAATTTAAGTGAGTTTTAATTAAGTGGGTTTTCAATATTAAGGTATTAGACAAAAATACCCTCCTTCCTAACCTTCTTAGGAATAACAAACTTCTTATTTGATCCTTTCTCTTATAACTTAACCCTATATATATATATAACCACAACAAAAATAAAAGGCTAAATCAAGTAAAGTGTGACAGCTTTGAATTTTATTTAAAAGAATCAAAATTTGAATATACTCAGTTGAATTAAAAAGGAAATAAACACATTTAATAATCCCTAACAGTCACTATAGATTAAACAAGGGAGTCTTTGGTTGCTTTCTTCACTTCAAAATGATTTTCTTTATCTTGATGTCCCAAAAGAGGGGTGTTACTATCTTTGATCTGAAAAATAATTAAAAAAAAAATATGTATCAATTAAAACAGTTGGTTATATAGTACACTAGTAGTGTTCTCCGCGCATTGCGCGGAAAACTCAGCAACGGACGCAGACATTAAAACACGAATATACAAACACATCGTAGTGACTATCACTTTGACATAAAAAAAAGTTTATCTATATACTAAAAGAACTTTGTTCTCGGTATACAAACACATCGAACGACTATCACTTTGACAAAAAATATTTTTTATCTAAATATTAAAAGAACTTGTTCGGTATTGGTTCGACTCATTACCGTACCAAGGCAATACCGACACTCGTTATATATCTTACAATACAAAATAGATGTTCCATTGTGTATACAACATACATGTATTGCGAATACAAGTCCGTTTTAGGGGCAAGGCGTGGATGTGTTATGACACAAATTATAAAAAATAAAAATTGTAGAGGTTAATATAAAAGTAAACAAATATTGAAAAAGATTATGACACATCTTAAAATCATTAAAACTCTAGGGGGCTAAAGTGCAAACCAAACTCTAGTAGATATGGCATTTCTTTCAACAGAGCATGTTACTAAAGCTAAATTACAAAAGTATCCATACTACCGTAGCTTTATGTTTCCAATTATATATAGTATAATAGGCGGCTCCACTGAATGAAAAAAAAAAAGATTGGGACCACGTAATTTTTTCATTTAATTTTCCTCTTTGACAAGTAGAGCAAATAATCAATATAGTTGGAGGAAAAAAATTTTTCACTAAAACTTACTACAACACTAACATGTAGGATTGCGTGTCTTTTAGACATTGTATACAAAAAATGTGTGTTACCATATTCCCGGGTGTTACGATTGTAAGCAAAAAAAAATTTTTAATTATTTTTTTAGGCAAATTGGATTTTAATGATCCCAACATAATGTAGTTGGCCTATAATAATTCCAACTTTGAAAATAATTATCACTGGTCCCAACTTTCACACTATTTGTTTTCATTGGACCTCCGTTAAAAAAAACTTAACGATGTTAAGTATTTTCTAAATTTCAAACTGATATTTTAGGGCTTTTGATCAGAATTAGGATACGACTCGATTGATGTAAAGCATACCTCCAAACGATGGTCCAAATGATTAAAGGATACTTCAATTCCGCCGTTTAAACTTTTAATTAACAAAAATCAAGTTGTTTGAAGCGTCGTTTCGAGTTCAGTTTTACATCAATCGATTCATATTCTCATTCTGATCAAAAGCCCTAAAACATCAATTTGAAATTTGGAAAAAAAAACTCAGCGTTGTTAATATTTTTTTAACAAATGTCCAATGAAAACAAATAGTATGAAAGTTGAGACCAGTCACATCTATTTTCAAAGTTGAGATTATTATCAGGCAACTGCATTAAGTTGGGACTAGTAAAATCAAATTTTCCTTTTTTTTATTACAACGGTCCTAAGTTTAGAATCCGCTTTACGTTCCCAAAAAGGTTGAGCCAACCCTGACATATGGTTCAAAATTTATGGGATAGGAAGAGAGAAAGGGTACCTGAGAACCTTGAGAGAGATCAATCATTTGTTTCTTTTTGTTTTCATGGGTACAAAAGTAAGAATACAAGCCCATTCCAAGAATGGCAACAAGTATGCCTATGATGTTTCTTTGTGTAAAAGGATCATGTAGCAAAGTATACCCAAATCCAAGAACAAGACACGTTTTTAGATGCCCCAACACTTGGTATGTAACCGGTGACGTCTTCCCGATCACCAAAAATGTACTAAAGTTCACAGAAACCGCAATCAAACATGATGGTATTATAAATCCCTGCAACATTATATAACTTTAATCACATCACCTCAAAAACAACCCATGCATAGTTAACTGAAAAAGGGTGTAAAAGGTACCAAAACAAGAGGTGAATATTTGAAAGCAAAAACATTTTGCTTAGTGAGATATTGATCTACTAAAGGGCCTGTGACAAATAGTATAGCTGCTTGAAATGGTGCTGATTGATACAACAGTTGTGTTGATGACACATTTAGTCTTTTTTGGATTGTGTTTGTCAGCTGAAATTACAACTTTTTGTAAGTATAACTTGAGATGATTGTAAAATAATAAAATGTATAAATATATATATATATATATATATATATATATATATATATATAGGGTGAGGATCCTAAGAGAATTTTTTGAAATTGATAACTTTGAAAATCATTTTGGACCACAAAAAAAAAACCCTTTAAAAAAATTATAAAACAAAAATTTTTATAAAAGTAAAAACCTACAAATTTTTATTTTTCATCCCGGTTTCATAAAAATAAACCCCTCTAGTTATGCACATATATATATTTTTATTTAAACTCAATTTACATAATGTACACATATGTACATTATCATTTATCTTAATTGTACATATGTGTAAAGAATAACTTATATAAACTTAAAAAATACGTATTATACATATATGTATGATTTTGCTAAACCGATATTTTTTAAAATTTTTGTTTATGAACCCAGGATGAAAAATAATATTTTTTTGGTTTTTTTACTTTTTTTATTTTCGCATTCTTTTTTGATTATTTTTTTATTTTTAAAAAAGAGTTTTTTGTGGTCCAAAATGGTTCTCAAAGTTCTCAATTTCAAAATGGTTCTTATATATATATGTGTGTGTGTATGTGTGTGTGTGTAAAATGAGGATCATACAATTTGACCAACACATGTGGTGGCAATAGCTAGAAGGGAGAGAATTGTGCCAGAAAATTTAGTTGAAGATCCGTCACGGATGCTATGCCGACTCCAAGAAGTAGGACGAATAGCGATAACTTTATTTTCTGGCTGCAATTCGTCATGAACCCGAAATAGTTATTACAAATACGTGTTAAACCATAAACCCTGAACTCTAATCCTGTACCATATTTTTTTACCTGAACTGTTTTTTCAAGAAAAGAGTTTCTAGGAGGACGGTAAAAGGTATGATGGCGAGTTTGGTCATCTGGAAAACATGAAACCAAACCAATATAATGAGTTACAATACAATGTGCACAAACACTTGAACTTAACTATTGAGTAATGAGAAGCACAAACCTGATAAAAGCCGATGGAGTTAAAGCCGAGGCTCAAGTTAAGAAAAGCGATGGAAACACCGTTTAGGATACCGAACAGGATCACGGTTTTCATATCAATTTTCTTGTTCTCGAAGAAATTCAAACGGTGCGCGACATGAAGCGTGCAGTATGTTACCACCAAATGCCAACTAGTCAATGTTGTAGCTACACGAAGAAATTTATAATTTCGTTACTTTAGTACATTATATATTGCCTCAACTTACGCGTTTATTTACGTATTTAATCTCATCAAATAATTGTTTGTTTTCAGTTATGAAGATTTAACAATACCTAGGGGTGCCAATCGTGTCGGGTTGATGGTTTGACAGGTTGAATAGTGCAACCCGAACACGACCCATATTTTTATTCGTGTGAAAAACAAAACTCTTTTAACCATTAATTATCCAAACTAGTTAAACTGGTTGGTGGGTGATAACCAAGTTGTAAGCGTGTTAATTGAGTTGTAAATAAAATAAATAGGTTAAACGAGTTAATGGGTCGACCTCTTTAACTAAACATAATGCAGGTCAATCGTCGACCTGTTTAACTAAACGTGCTAAATAGGTAAACCCAAGCACAACCCTTTTTAAAAAAACCCAAAACCTAAATATATTCATGCCATGTTCAGATCGTGTCAGAAACTTTATAACCATTTTTTTTCAAGAGTTATCCCTTTTATTTTTCGTGAATCTATGAGATAGGTGAAATAAAAATGGAAAATTGGATTTTAATAATCCCAACTTAACGCAGTTGGCCGATAATAATCCCAACTTTGAAAATAATTGTCACTGATCCCAACTTTCACACTATTTGTTTTCATTGGATCACCGTTAAAAAAAACTTAACGACGTTAAGTTTTTTCCAAATTTCAAACTGATATTTTAGGGTTTTTGATCGGAATGAGAATACGAATCGATTGATGTAAAACTTACCATCAAACGGTGGTCCAAACGACTAAAGGATGCTTCAATTCCGATGTTTAAAGCGCCATTTCGAGTTAAGTTTTACATCAGTCGATTCATATTCTCATTCTGATCAAAAGCCCTAAAATATCAATCTGAAATTTGAAAAAAACTTAACGTCGTTAAATTTTTTTAACGGAGGTCCAATGAAAACAAATAGTGTGAAAGTTGGGACCAATGACAGCTATTTTTAAAGTTGGGATTATTATCGGCCAACTGCACTAAGTTGGGATTATTAAAATCCAATTTTCCAATAAAAATTGATACTGAACTTATTATAAGAGATGCAACTGGAACATAATTTATAAAACAAATAAACAATCTTAGAAACAGAATTCTACCATATTTGCTTACTCTGCTATGGTATTTTTTAAAACATCAAATATCAAAACTGATTCAGTTAATGTATATTAAATACCAGAAAACTATATGAATGTTGTATTTATTGACTTATTAAATACAATATGGTATTGAAATAATAATTTACTTGAATATTAAATACCATAAAACTATATGAATGTCATATTTATTAACTTAACGCGCAAATATACCTAATCTATACGTGCATTTTAACAAAAAATGGTTATTTGACATGCAAATAAACATAGAAATAACATACATAAACATTACCAAAAGGAAAGCCGAGATTGCTCATCAAGGCCTTGTTGCAAATAACAATTGACACGGATGACGCCACTAATAGAAACAATGCACCAATAACTCCCAACTGGTATCCTGTTAACTCCCCCATATCTTCTTTTCACAACTTACAATTTTACTTTAGTTAAATGCCTGAATTCGACTGCTACTCAAGCGATTTCCGAGCACCTATAAAAATGATGAGTAGTTGAAAAGAAGCAGGAGAATGTGAGATTGAAGGCAAATGGAATGGAATGGAATGGAATGGGTTTATAAGTCATGGTCTGCCATCGACATCGGTTGGTACCTAATATTGCATTTCTTTTTTGTTTGCTTGGATTTGAAGGCAAAACAAAACATGTTTGTATATGTGTTTCTACAGTAGCCGTTATTAAGGTAAGGCCAAGTTGTTGTTGTTATTATTATTATTATTATTATTATTTATTTTTATTTTTTTAAATTTCAAACCACCAAACGTTTGTTTTTAACTTCTTATAGCAGGTAGGATTAGCGGGTTAACGGGTTGATCCTGGAAATAGTGTGACATAAGAACCTAACCTTAACACAATACGCATGTTCATGGGTTGGTACGAGCACGTCGTTTACCTACAAAAAAGTTTATATTATTTTGTATATTAATACATCAAAACTGGAAATTTACAAAAAATAAAAATGTGTATAAAATAATTATCCCAAATTAATTCTCAGTTTCTAAAAGAAAGTATAAAGTACACGGATCAGCCCGCAAATCAATCAGGGCGACCCGAGTCTGCTTAATATAAACCTAATCCTATGAACGTTTTCGCTATGTTTGTATCGTGTCAGAAATTTGTATCTCTAATATTACACCACCAACAATGGTACATAACAAAACTTTACTCTACGACAATAATTATAAAAATAAAAAAAGATTAAACAAAACATGAGTTGTATAAAAAATAGTTACATTAATTAATTTATTAGTTAGGTGGAATGAGTGCATCTTGAATGATACTCCAAACAGCTTGGGTCATGACTCAACAACCTTTGCTTACCAATAATTCAAGTTAATTTTGACATTGATGTAACCCTCTTAACACACATTTGCACTAAACAAAATCTAGAAAAATAAGACCATACAATACTTCCGATTGGGCCAGAAGATCAAACACAACTCATGTCATTTCTAGTCCAACTAAAAGTATATAAGATTATACAAAAGTATTACCAAACACCAACCACAAAGGAACTATGCACAAAAACTGACACATTCTCATCATATCGTGGGATTATATGCTACAGTACGGGCTGAACCGGGTCAATAAACAAACGAAACAATGTACACGGCTTCCTTCCGCTCTATCCCATCTGTTTAAAGTAAGCTTTATCTGCATTTGCAAGCCGATCTTGAAACAACGCCCACTCGCTTTTGCATCTATCTCTTACCCCTTTCCATGGAGCTTCACCGTTCTCAGACTTACCCTGAATTTGTTAAAAAATAATAACAATAATAATATTAATCGATCGCTGTTTAGTATTTCAAACAAAATGATGACTCACCTGGCTACCGAGAGAAGGAACGACTTGATGAATGATCCACTGTGAATCAACAACGCCGATTTTCTCGTGTGCAGGCTGTGAGGTCATAAAGTTGATATTAGTATAAATAATAAGTTACATGACAGGAATATAAAACAGATGATTGACTGATTGACTGACGTTAACGCATCTTCGAAGTGCAAAATCCAAACCCCATCCATGCACCAGATCGTTCTGCAAAAACAAATAAAGTTAATGTTAGAATTATTGTAAATGATAAGATTCGAAGGGTTCTAAGATTCGAACGCATCTTCTACGAGCCAAGCCCGGCTCATGAGCTACTCGAGATAGGCTTGCTAGAAGCTCAAATCAAGTCAAAGTTAAACGAGCTCGATCCTTTAAATAAGCTTGTTTAATAAACGAGCCCAAGCTGAGTTTCAATTATCGAGCTCTTGCAAGCCTAATAATTATATGATTTTCAATTTATGTATTAAATTTATATTTATACAAAACTATTTATTATACATAAAATTATGATAAAATAACTAGTAACTAAATAAAATATATTATGTTATATATCATCATCATCGTACTCAGTATATCCCACCAATAGCAAAGCTATGGTAGGGTCTGAGGAGGGTAAGATGTAGACAGCCTTACCTCTACCCCATAGGGATAGAGAGGCTGCTTCCGGTGAGACCCCCGGCTCGATAGTAGTTTTGCATCAAGCCTTGGACATAAGACACATAACATCAACCATCGGGACACCGACCGATTAGTGCATGTACCCTTGTCTTTCAGCTATCAACGCCACCACATGATGCCTGATTAACCTTCCGCCACTTTTAACGTTATTTTCACAAGATTAGTAAAATAACGTCAAAATTAGTGCAACTTCACTTTTCATATATATTATGTTATATATGAAAAATATAATTAAAAAATATATAAAAAATAATTAATTTGTATAAATTAATTAATAATAAATAAACATTAAGCCGAAAAAACGAATCACGAGCTTGAAAAAAAGAATAACGAGCAGAGCTCGAAAAATAAATAACGGGCCTGACGTATTTGTACGGTCTTATTTTTCTTGAAAGAACGAATCACAAACTGAGCTCGAGCTCTCGTATATCAAAATGAGCGGAGCTCAAGCTTGAGCTCTCATGAGTCAAAACGAGCCAAGCTCAAGCCTAGTTGAGCTCGGGCTTGGCTTGTTTACACCCCTATACTTGATATGTATCTTTACCTGAACCATATGCCACACACACCGCCACGCGGACCGAGAGAATACAGGAGCCATAATCTCTACAAATCTGAATAAAACAAGTAAAACTTGTAGTGAAACCAAATTATCATGCATTACAACTCGTGTGTGTGTGTGTGTGTGTGTATAAAGAGAGAGTACGCTGCACATGGAGGCAAACGAGGATCACTGCACCATCCCGGTTTCTCTTCTGTATCCCTATAAACCAGTAAAGACATATATAACTTAAAGCACGGCCCACATTAAAGAACTATTTCATGAAACATTATACAAATATAAATAACTAAACAATCATAACCTACTTGTGAACTTCCTTATCACCTCTCCGCTTTGTCATTTGCCAAGTTAATCCATTATTAGGTTCAAGACCCGGTTGAGAAATCTCCAAACCATGCTTCTTTATCAACTGAATATACCTAAAACACACACATAATAAATTGAATTCTCAATTTACAATCAAGAAATAAACGACAAAAATACCTGTCTGCGTTAAAGTGTTCAACACCGAGGTCTTCATCCCAAATGAAAATATACTCATACGCTGCTACAACATCAGGATGCAAAAACCTCTTTGCATACCACCTGTTAAAAAAAGTTAGATACAATAAAACCTTAAAAAGTAAAACATGTAAATAACAAGTTTGTTATAACAGAAACTCAACCATACAGTCCATACCACTTGGTTTGTTTCTGAACGCTGATGTGGATTGCCTGCTTTGACCACTCATATTGGTCCCACTCGGTGACTACGCCATCATAGTGAAAAAGCAAGATTTGGAAATCCCCAGAAAACTACAAAGAGTCATATGATCAAACTTTAGTATCCTCAAATAAGTATAAGATTTAATAAAAATGGATATATTTAATATTGTGGAACCTTTTTTATTGATGCATCAATATTGTCCCTTTGACCCCAACCGACAGTGAAAGTCACCAAGTACTTTGGTTTTTTCTTGAAGTCCTGAAAATCCCACATTTTAAAATACAGTTCAAGTTATAAAAATATAAACCGAAGTAAACATAAGAAAGCATACTTCACTAGGTTCGCCCCATAATCTTCTCAAATATAAGTCGGTTTCTGCAACCACAATTCCCGGAGGCAATGTCTCAGCACCCCGAGGATTTGTTGGAACATAAATCTGGTACACAGGCATAATGTAATTAAAGTGCTCAATTAAAAACCAATTTTTCTGACTAATAATTCAAATGGTGACTAAAATCCTTAGAAAATATACCTTAGGTGTATTACTAGAACCAAGATTTTCAGGGAAACTGCGTTCAAGGGCTTTAGAACGGTCCTCACGCATTGTTACATCAAATGGTGAATAAATACTAGAAGGTAAAATAACCTGCAATGATGTTATTACAGTAAATTGAAATTCAAATAAATGGTTTATGTGGTGAAAATATACCCAAGATTCAGAAGTAAACAAATAAATGGTTTATGTGGTGAAAATATACCTTGGTGAGAGAGACAGATGGGAAAGAAACACCAATAAAATATCCAACTACAATTCCCATAATTGTGGTTATAATTAGTTTCCCGCCACCATTTGACTTCTTGAAAACACCACTAGATCAAAAATAACAAAAGTGATTACTCAATATGGCTCAAGTGACTCAGCCAAACAAAACTCACATCTTTTTAGAAAAATCAACGAGTGTGATCCAATGTTTAGTGTGTGTGTGTATGTGTGTGCGCGCGCGCATCAACTGACCTGCGATACACGCCTTTCATTGTGTTACAAGTGACAAATGCTAAATGTCAATCTCCAGGTAATTATAAGAGCAGCTCCCAATGAGCTTACAAAATCCACCAAAATGCTAGAGGGCTAAATAAAAATTTGGAACACAGGCTAGAATACCTGAAAAGTTGAAACCATGAAAAAATACATATTAAATTCCAGATAGTGTCAATGCATATAACAATTAATTATACAAAACAAGGGATGAATTGTTGGATTTAGTAAAACTAAGTAAACTAAACAAATTGCATTCTTGATGGAGCTAAACAATAAAATGAGCTCTAAGTATTTTATCCTTCATTTTATCCAAGAAAGTATCAGTCATTTTTATTTTTAATTCTCTTTCTTATCTTATAAAAGATTTACTGCAATTTCAATTCTTCTCAGGTTTCAAAAGGATGATTATTTTGATATTATATGCATGGGTCCATTACATTTTTGTAGGTTGGGCCAGCATATTGCTCTTTTTCTGGTACCTAACTTGCTCTATAAAGTTGGTAATACTTGGTACAAATTGGAAGTTTTTCATTCAATAATCATTATACACATAGTTATTAAAAGCGACAGGCGCAAAAAAAAGCGAGGGCCTGAGAAAAAAAAAAGCGCACTTAAATAAAAAAAATTAAAGATATATTGTGTATATGAAAAATAACATTATTCTTTAAATAAAATTAATAAAGGCTATTATATAACATTTAAATCATCTTTTTATTTAAAGGCAACATTTAAATCATCTAATTAGTACCAGAAGTTCTAAAGTAGTCAAGATTCAAATGCAATTCCAAAATTTGAATAACAAAATGTTGAATGTAATTCCTTTGACCTCTCCTAGATCTAAGTTTCAATCGCAGTCCTTGCGTTTCTTTTGCTAGGTTTTTACCTTCTCATGTTCCTGTCCTACACTATGCCGAAGCACTCGCCTAGGAACCAGAAGCCCATTTATTGAGCATCACCTGAAATAATGGACCTAGGTGCAAGAAGCGAGGGCTTTTAATAACTAGGGGTGTGAGTGGTGCGGTTTTGGGCTAAAACCAAACCGAAAACCAAAACTTCGGTTTTTGGTCTTTTAAAATCGTTTGGTTTCGGTTTCGGTTTTTTCGGTTTTTGCCATTTGAGCTTGAAAATTTTAGGCCGAAAATAATGAATTTAGGTAGAAATAATTCTGTTAATTGTTAACTAATAGACTATTATACATTTGGCCAAAAGTTTTTGAGTTGCATATTTATTAAATTCTTATAAATTACTTTAAAAAAATAAAAAACTAAAAAAAAGTAAAAATCTAGAAATTAGGTCCGGTTATTTCGGTTTTTATCATAAGCAAAACCAAAACCGAACCGTACCGTTAGTTCGGCTTTTACAAACACAAAAACCAAACCGTCGGTTTTTGTTACGGTTCGGTTTGGATTTTTCGGTTTCGAATCGATTTATTCCTAATTTCCTATTATCAACTATATGATTATACATAAATAAAAAAAACAAATCACTATCCATAAAATAAAATGTAGCAATAAGCATAGGCATAAATTAATCCATTCTATCATTCTCCATATCAGCATTAATTAACATTAACACTAAGCAATAATAAGACATAATAAACTCAGTTTACTATTAGCTCAAACTAGATCCACATCTAAAACGGATCCAAATTCAAATCACACTGATCCAAACTTACAGAATCATAACCATAACTGTATCAATAGATCGATCAAATTCATACGAAATGTGAAAGAAGAACACGTCAGCAAGTCAATTAAGCACAAATTGGTGTACAGTGAAGCATAATAATAATAATCAATTTTGAAAATAAATGAGAAATTAAATTAATTAGGGTTTGCAGATATACTTACAGTATGTTTGTTTGTTTGTTTGTTTCAGGTGAAAGCGACGCCGTTTTCCGGTTCCTGAGAAATCGGTATGAATATGATTATATATCTATGTTTATATATAATGAGAAGTATTTTGATGTGTTGGTTTTAAATTAAGACAAAAAAAAAGTGAATAATCAGCATGTTCCTATTCGAATATTTATTTAAGATTTTATCAATCAATCAATCAATCAATCATGCCCAGTAAAATCCCACCGACAGCAAAGCTATAAGTAGGGTCTGGGGAGGGTGGGATGTATGCACACCGTACCTCTATCCAAAGGAATAAAGAGGTAGCTTCCAGAGAGACCCTCGGCTCTAAGAACATGTGTATGAAGCAAAATAAAGGAAATCAAAGTTTAACAGTTATATAAAAACTACTACTACTTATAATAATATTAATAATAAGATCACAGTTTAACAGCTATATAAAAGCTAATAATAATTATAATAATAATAATAATATATGTAAGGGAAATACCATTATGGTATGTGACCAAAATAAGTTAAGTCTAAGCCTTAAGGTATTCAATTCTCTCTAAAAATCCTTAACTTTAATTCTACTTCTTCACGAATTCCTATCCTCAACCATGTCCTCGGAGAGGTTTAGGTATATCAAATCATGCTTAATCCTCTCATCCCAAGTCAATTTCGGTCGTCCTCTACCCCTCCTCCCCTCTATGGTAATGTTTTCTACGGATCTAACAGGATTCGTCGTCTGTCTTCTCTTTACATGTCCAAACCATCTCAATCTCCACTCTCTTATCTTGTCTGCTATGTTCGCCACCCCTAATCTCTCGCGAAACACATCGTTTCTTATTCGGTCTAGCCTTGTGTGCCCACACATCCAACGTAGCATTCTCGTTTCTGCTACCTCCATCTTCCGCACTTGTGCCTTCATGATGGCCCAACAATCTGTTCCATATAGCATTGCAGGTCTAACTGCCACCCTATAGAATTTTCCCTTTAGTTTAGTCGGGAAACTCTTGTCGCACAATATACCTGTGGCTGCTTTCCATCTACACCATCCTACCTGAACTCGGTGGGTCCCATCACTGTCTAATTCCCCATCGCTCTGTACAAATGATCCTAAATACTTGAACTTCGTTACCTACGGGACCACCTGCCCTTCAATTGTGATCTGTGCGTCTTCATTGTCGTTTATCCCACCAAAATCACAGTGGAGGTACTCCGTCTTAGATCGGCTAATCTTTAAACCTTTTGTCTCTAAGGTTGTTCGCCACTCCTCAAGCCTCATCTTTAGATCTTGTTTTTTCTCAGCAAGTAACACAATATCGTCTGCGAACATCATGCACCACGGGAGAGTCCCCTGAATCGACTTTGTAACACAATATCGTCTGCGAACATCATGCACCACGGGAGAGTCCCCTGAATCGACTTTGACAACTCATCCAAGACTACTGCAAAAAGGAACGGGCTCAACGCTGACCCCTGGTGAAGACCTACCTCTACAGGAAAGAAATCAGTATCCCCCACTGGCGCACGGACACTTGTTTCACTCCCGGTATACATATCCATAATTATCTCTATGTATTTCCTGGGCACTCTTCTACCCTCCAAGCACTCCCAGAGCACCTGTCGTGGCACACTGTCGTAGGCCTTTTCTAGGTCAATAAACACCATATGTAGATCACGTTTCTTCTCCCTATACTTTTCCATTAATCTTCTTATAAGGTGTATTGCCTTGTGGTGGAACGCCCCGGCATGAAGCCAAATTGGTTGACCGTAACCTGAGTTTCTCGTCTAAGTCTAACCTCAATCACTCTTTCCCATAGCTTCATAGTATGACTTAGTAGTTTGATTCCTCGGTAGTTACCACAACATTGGGCGTCTCCTTTGTTCTTATAGATAGGAACTACAACGCTGCTCCTCCACTGGTCTGGCATCTTACCTGATTTAAGAATACTATTGAACAGAGTAGTTAACCACATGACTCCTTCCTCCCCCAGACACTTCCACACCTCGATGGGTATGTTGTCTGGGCCAACCGCCTTAGACCTTCCCATCCTCCTAAGTGCATCCTTCACCTCTTCTCGTGTGATCCGTCGGCAGTAGCAGTTATTCGATTGTTGTCGTTGAAAGTTTGTGTTGTCATGTTCTTCTTGGTAAGCTCTCCCATTGTTAAAAAGATTGTGGAAGTAGGTTTGCCATCTTAGCTTGATGTCCTGCTCCTTGACCAGTACATGCCCATCTGTATCCTTTATGAACTTCACCGGTCCTAGATCTTGCCTTCTACGCTCCCTGGCTTTGGCAATCTTAAACATAGCATGTTCCCCCTCTTTTGTTTCTAGACTTTCATACATCCGTTTAAAGGCCGCCTTCTTTGCTTCCGCCACTGCCTTCTTCGCCTCTATCTTGGCCGTTTTGTAGCTGTCCCTCAATTCCACTCGCTCCTCCTCATTCGTGCACCTCATTAGCTCCCTAAAACATCCTAGTTTGTCCCTTATCTTGTCTTGCACTGCGTCATTCCACCACCAAGACTCCTTATACCCACTTGTCTTTCCTGTTGTGACCCCGAGAGTCTCCTTTGCTACTTGGATGATCTTTGTCTCCATAGCTTCCCATATATGAGTTGAGTCCCCATTTAATCGAGCCCGCGTATGCAGTATGAGTTTATCCTTAAAAAGTAGGAGATTTTCGTCCTTCAAATTTCCCCATCGAATTCTCGGTGTACCTTTCTTCTCTCGAACAGTCAGCTTATTTCTGAAGGCTATATCTGTCACTAGAAGTCGATGTTGAGTCACAACTGCCTCCCCAGGTATGACTTTGCAATCCTTCCACCAACGTCGGTCTCCTTGCCTCATCAAAAGGTAGTCAATTTGCGTGTCGCGTCCGCCACTGTTAAAAGTGATTAAATGAGAATCTTGTTTCCTAAAATAAGAATTTATAATACCTAGGTCATGTGCCACCGCAAACTCTAGAAGATCTGTTCCGGTCTCATTCCTATCACCAAAACCGAAACCCCCATGTACGGCTTGAAAACCATCGTTAGCCTTACCAATGTGTCCATTAAAATCACCTCCTATGCAAATCCTCTCCCCCTAGGTATGCCCCCTACCACTGCGTCTAGGCAATCCCAAAATTCTCTCTTTTCCTGATCCCCTAGGCCTACATGAGGCGCGTAGGCGGAGACTACTGCCACAACTTCCTCTCCTAGTACTAATTTCAACACAATAATCCTGTCATTATGTCTTATCACCTCCACCACACTAGTGTGTATTTCCTTAGCCACTATAAACCCCACTCCATTCCTAGCTCCATCAGACCCCGAGTACCACAACTTATACCCATTACACTCAGCCCCTCTATGTCCTTTTCACTTAGTCTCCTGGAGGCATGCTATCTGAACCCTACGTCTTTTAAGCACATCTACCAATTCTAGCAACTTACCATTTAATGTTCCTACATTCCAAGAAGCCAAACGCAATAAACGCTCCCTATCTTTACTCTTTCCTACACCCCTCGTTTCAATTGATTGATAATCAGAAGGCTGAGGTGTCCACGTTACTGTCTTCTGTCCATCGCTATCTGTTTTTTTTTATTATTCTTTGCTAATGATAAGTGATATCACTATTAAGTTTTGATTAAAAGTTAAAAAGACTTAAAACTATGAGTTCGTTTTGTTTTTCTTCATGACCATTTGTAGTGGATGAAGCTTCTTTGTGGACGTTATGCAACATGTAGCGTTAGGTTAACATAAGACTATAAGAGTTTTTTTTGCTAAAATTGGTGTAATGGATGAGCCATTTCAATCATTGACACATCAATATTTTTTTTAGCTTTTAATAAGAATAAAAATAAATAAAAAATAATTAGATTATAATCTTCTGATATGAATTTTGGAATACAGAGGCTAATTCTTTGGCCCAAAACCACTACAAAGTGAATGGTACTATGACCATTTCGCTATATCTACTCAACTGATCACTAAACAAACACAAGGGTTTTGTAGCTGCTTTTCTACTTCAACTTGTTGCCGGAAAACCTGGGGTGCATACATCCACTTCTACTTTATTCTTCTTTTTCTAAAACCATTTCTTTTATTTATCAAAAAAACATGGTCTAATAAAAAACAAGTGTTGATTATAAGACTTTATAAGACTATGAATAATGACGTATGCCCGTTAAAAGACATTTTTGTCACATCAATGTTAACAGTCAACACTGAATTTTTTAGAAAAATGTGTAAATAATTAATGTTTTTTTAATCGTTACCCAAATTAATTTTTATTTCAATATTATAAATAATATAAAAAGATATGTTTTTATGCCACATTTAATTAACATTTAAAAACATATATTTTCATTAATATTTGAAAATAGAGTATACATATATATATATAGGTATATATATGTAGATCTAGACCCTTAGATTAAAGATCTAGTGGTTGAGATTGGTGGTTTTCAAAATAGCAAATAGTTTCCTATGATCAAGGATTTAGGTCACATAGTTTCCTAACTTTAAATTTTATGCCCTTCCTACTCTTCCTACAAAACTATGTATTTTTATTTTAACCATTTTCTATATATGGATATATATATACACACATAAGTAACAAAAAACTTGAAAATACTTGAAAATGTTGGTAAGTTGGCTTGTATGGTTGTCCCCATCGTAACATTTTGATGATATTGCTTAAGAGATTTTATAAACAATTAAGAAGATTAGAGAATAATATACGTGTGTTGGGGTGAAGTGTGATATATGTGAAGCTCAAAAAGTAAACGTTTAAAATTTGCATGCTCAAAAAAATGACCGTTAATTGTGATGGATTAATTCTTATCCCACGTGGGTTTTCTATTTGACCGTTATTAGCCGTTTGTTTTGTTGAGAATAAGGTGGAGCTGGAATGTTCAACGTGGGATGATTTATTCAAGCTTACCAAGTCTTTAGTTTAAGTTGTTATTTGCTTTTTATGTTTCCTATTATTTGGCTTTCAGTTATTTCTTTTCATGTATTTAAAGGCTATTTGGCCATTATCAATGCAGTAGATTTACGTTCTGTTTTCTAAGTTATAACTACCAAATATCAAATTGCACATCAAAAAGGAAATAATCAATTGTACAAAAATAACCGTTCATTCATTGGTCAATACTATGTTGGTATCGTTATAAAAACGCCATTGACACATAAAGGTGGTACTACTAACATTGAATTCGAAATTCAATGGCAATGATGATTATATAGTTGATAAAGATAATTAGCTTGTTTACCTTGTTTATGAACTATCAAAGTGTTAGTTAATCTCTAACTACATTCACTTCACTGTAACATCCTACATACCACTTGCACTACCAATATTGTTCAATTGTTCGTTTTGCCCACAATAGATTGTCCGTCTAAGAAGTAGAAACTCACAATTTTTCGTTTAACCCAGTAGAGACTTCAGACTTCCCATAAGGATACTCGCCATGAGCACGCTTAACTGTAGATATTTCATATACACCACAACCAAGTAAATGTTGGAAAACTTGTATTATAAATTCCAGAAAATAAAACGAAAATAAACGAAACAGTAAACCGGGCTTGTGTTTAACACAATTCCCTTAAACAGATTATCGGTCTGTTCCCACGGTACTCCGGTTTGAAACAGAATCGGTGCTCTACCGGACTCGTACACTTGCCTGAAACAAAATCGGAAATAATATTGCTGCAGAGAAGTAAAAGAAGAAGTGTGTTTGATTTTGGTGTGTCTACAAATGAATAATGGTCATGGTATTTATAACCAAGAGTCATAACCATACAATCAACTCTTAGTTATGACCATTAAAGAATATTAAATAATAATAATAATACTCATCTAATGACCATAATCAAAAAGAATTGAAACTGAAACACAATAATCATAATCATTATGATTATTATTAATGGTATTGACTAGACCAACATACGTTGGACGCGGGCTCGGGTTTTCGGACTTGCATTCGTGTGGGCACGCACGAGTTCGATGAATTTCTAGTCCAGAAACCCAAATTTGCACCCCCCCTGCGCGTGCGTAGAACTTGTGGTAAAACATGTCACAAATAATTCAAATAGGTGTAAGGGCTTCACCTTATAAACCATTCATTATTTTGTGCCCAATCCGATGGGACAAACATTAACAACTTCCACCACTTCCTTCATTCACACACTTAAAACTTCCAACAGTAAATACCTTGTATTTAAATTTTAGATTTAGAGGATAAACCCAAACAAAGTGAGAAAAATTGTCGATTAACACCCGACAATATTTATAATCCGTTAATACATTAGCGGGCTGCTTGTTACGTTTGTTGTTTTATGTTTCTCATTTATTTCCTTGTTGGGTCGCTTAGTACATTAAAACATAGTTTATGGGCCGTTTATATTAAGTTCTAAGATTGGGCCCATTAGATTGATTAATGTGTAATCGGGCTGCTTGTTTGTTTGGGCTGTAGGCCTACAAACAAACCAAATTGGAGAGATGACTTGTGTTTGAATCTAGGGATGAAAGTCTCGATCATGAAAAATTGTAAATTTTTGGTACCGGTATCAGAATGGTACCGGTATTGAAGGTAAAAAATCAAGAAATACCATTATCGGTACCGAAACTTAAAGTATCGGTACCAGTACCGAATTTGCTCATCCCTATGAGTCCCTTTAAATCTTGAAAAGTGTGACAACTAATATAATCGAACAAGCTAACCATGAAAATTAAAAAACCAAACTATCAATAATCATATATTAAATAAATATTCATAAGATTCAAACTTGTTAATATTCTTACATTACTTGTTCACTTAAAACTAATCAAAACCAATTGGAATAAATATACCCAATCTTTTTAAAGCTATAACGAAAACATAAACTTATATTAAAAAAGTTACCTACTCCCATCATTTAAGCACTTTTTATTATTGGATGATGTAGTAATGGGATTAACCATTGATGTTGAAGGACATATTATGAGATACGTTAATCATGTCCACCATTGTCTGTGTTTGGTAACTGTGTATCTCACTTGTCACCTCGGTCGAGTCACCCCTAGTCGTGGGCCGCTGCCACGAGTGCGAGCTCAAGCCCGACAGCACATAAGCCCGACCCGAATACTCAAACATAGCACGGTTCACCATTCTCACTTTCATTTCCCTCAACTCGGCCATCAAACCAACAACTAACAAATCACCTCCACGGCCCGACACAGAATCCTCCATCTTTTTTACACAATCTTCCAGTAACGACACTGCTGATGTTAAATTACCACTTTCGGCCATCGTTTGGGCCTCAGCTACCGCCTCAGCGGCCCTAAGCCTATTCTTTTGTCGGTCAACTTCTATTGATACTTTTTGCTCTCCAAAAATTTTCTCGGGCCTCGAGATCACCACGTCTTCGTTTCCACCACTCATGACCATTGTTTTCTTTATCGGGTCCACATAAATAACACTAAATTTCACCAATGACATTTCGTTACCCAATTTTTCAACCGGAATATCCATTTCTACGAGAAAATCTCTCTGTTCTTCAGCGAATAAATCGCCAACTTCAATATAACCCAATCTTCTATTATCATCCATACCCGCTTTGTAACTCCCGGCTTTAATAGACCCAAGACGTAACACGGGATGAACACACTCGACTTCAACTCGCAAGTCTTGAACCACAACACTCAAAAGCCCGCCGATACACTGAGCAAAAGCATCTTGTATCACATTCTCGTCTTCTATAAACGAAAACATCCCTCCCGAATGCTCAGCTATAGAGTGTAGCGAACGAGCATCATGATCCACACCAAACCCAAATGTGTGAATGGGTATGCGAGTTTCGCCTTTTTTAACTTGAATAGAAGATAAAATAGCCCGGTAATCAGTGAAGATTCTGTCTTGCCGTCCGACAACAATATCATGCTACTAACGGGATTCTTGAATTTTCGATCATTCATCACTTTGGCTCCCTTTACTAGGCCCTCGGCTATATTGGTCCCACCGTCAGCAACCAACGAGTTAATCATTTGTAAAGATTCTTGTTTCCCACTTTCAGTCATACGACGAAGTGGGAAAAGGCGATGAGCTATAGAAGAAATGACTATAACCGAAAGTCGATCACATGGACCGAGATGTTGTACTAAAAAACACATAGCTTGTTTTAGTAACACAATCTTTGTGCCCCCCATGCTACCACTAATATCAAGAACAGTCACTAGATCTATCGACGCACGATTGTTGAGATTTCGTTTAATGACAGGAGCTTTGATATTAATCAAGATACCAAAATCATCAAAGGAAGATGATCTTGCTATTTCAGAGACTTCAGGATATGTTTCCATCTCTATTTCTTCATTAAAATCGGAATCACTAGATAATATGTTGTCCTCTTTCGGGACGACTAGTTCATCATCATCATTAAAGATTGGAGGCTCTACAACTTGGGATAAAAAGTATTCGTTACTACCAGCGTGCAATTGTTGTGGCGGTATACCACCTTGGGACCATGGATTGGAACTTGAACTTGAATTCACACAAGAACCGGGATTCTTTAAGGGGATTTCTTTCCATTTTGCACGACAGACGGGACATACTCGGTTTCCATGTTTTACATTTGATGTAATGCAATGGAAATGGAAGGAATGTGAGCATTCCGCTGTGAAGATTGCGTGGCTGTTGGTTGTTTTCAATCCAAACAAAATTTGTTTAATAAAAATTACAAATTTGGAAATATAGGTATACTAATTTGTAAACATTGGAAAATAATAATGCATTTGATGTATTAAAGATTACGCGTATATTATAGTATGCATCATACTTCAATGATCCTTGTTATCGACATCTTATCGTTAAGGTTTCGTAGTGATGCTTGTTGGTTCACTTTATTCCAAATCTGTTTTTCCTAGAAAAGATTGTACATCTCATGAATGAACATCAATTCGAAGCCTAGTGAAGAAGTAACAATATTTTGACCTCAAATCAAACATGCTTTATACAAAATACAAAAACCTTTTTTATATGATTTTTTGATATTGAACAATTAAGTACTGATCTTTTGAAAGTTAAATAGAATATCACATAAGATCGATCAAGATCATGCAAGTTGTTAATCACTTTCGCGTAATGACTAGATGTCTTTCTGGCCAACTAGTGTTAAAAGTTATTATTCTTAGTGATAAGAAAACTAGAAGCTTTTTAAAGTGAAGAACATTAAGCAAATGATGTTCCATCAAGGAACTAAAGAAAAGCATATGCATCATATAGTCAAAAGCTAAAGAATTTATACTCTTTTCAAAGATAAACTTACTTTCATCATCTATTCATCTTTATGCTTCACAAGTACTAAAGCCAAAAAGTCTTAATTCAAGTATGAAAAAGAGACAGGTAGGTTTTGTGTGTGAAAGTGAAGGTGTTGACCAAACAATTGTTCTATATCCATCAATAAGGCTATGCGTAGTGAAAGGGCTACAAATTGGGGCGTTTTGCGCCATGTGACGCCCAGTTAGCAAGAGGTGAGAATTTGTTTTTGGGGTGTAATGGTGTAGGGGCTACAATAGTAATATAATAATAATATATATACATATATATATATATATATATATCTTACACATATATATATATATAATAATATATATATATATATATGCAAATGACAGAGACATGAGGGCGAGAAGAACTCCCCGCCCCTTTTCGCCCATTTATCGCCTGGGGGGCGGTGTTCGCGCCCTTCTCGCCCCATTTCGCCCATACTCGAGCCCCACTACACTCGGCCTAAGTACTATATATTAATTTTATGATTTTATCAATACTAGTAGCAAATTTAAACCAGTATGTAACTTAAATAAAAAATTGTTGTACATGTAAAAATTGATGTGAAAGAAGATAACCTTAAAGGGTCCATCACACCATTAAGATTTAAAAACTACATGATAAAAAAAACAAAACAAAACATCACTATCTACATGTGACATCCCCACCATATGATGTACAAGTAAAGATTTATCATAAGTCATAACCACAATAACCAGCCACTAGTAAAGAATCTCTTAATCACAATAAAATATTGTAATAATTAATCAAACAACTAACATAATCTTTTTTTTTTTAATTGAAATTTTACTCGTACTATACTTTTACACCGATAACTCTATATGATAAAATCATACATAATAAGGGAAACTAGATTCAAAAGTACCTCTGACGAAGATATAACGCCAGATTTGGACACATAGATACCGGAAGACAAAGGAGTCGGAGTGGTCGCCTTTTGACGAAGAACGTCTGAGCTTCTTGGCAGCGACTCGGCGTCGTAGGTTGTTTTAAACACGTCAATGCATGTGCTTAGCCCTAGAGCAAGCTTCATCTTCCTCCATTTACTTTCACCTCCCATGATTTGAATGATACAAATTATAAAACAAATCTTATATTTATAGAATAATATTATGATGAGAAGAATGGACAGATCTTAAATGTTAAGAAACATTCTTATTCTTGATCAAGATTTGATGAATGAAAATAAGGTGATTGCTTTGAACTTATATATATAGTAAAAGGGGTGAGAGGAAAACCACTTTTATGGGCAATCTTCTGTCACCAAATAATTAATTTAATTATGCATTTAATAATTTTAGCAATTATATTGTATTAACTTTTTGTAACTTGTATCGAATTTGACTAATTAATAACTGTTCAAATGTTAAAACAATATTGGCAACTTGATTTTTTAACAAAATTTAGTAACTTTTATGAATAAGTAACAAACCTAGCTAACATTTTGTGTCTTCTGATACTAATCTTGTAACAAAATTTGTAAACAATTAGTTTATTAAAATATACCTAGTCACTAGGGGTGCAAACGAGCCGAGCTGCTAGTGAGCTACTCGAGATCGGCTCGATCGAACCGAGCTTAAACGAGCTCGAGCCTAAAAGAAAGCTCGTTTAATAAACGATCCCGAGCTTCACTTATCGAGCTAGAACCGGCTCGCGAGCCTAAACGAGCCTCTCATATATATATATATATATATATTATAAATAGATATATAAATATATACATATATATTTATGAATTATTAATTGATATATAATTTTATGAAAAAAAAAATAACATATATTATTTTATATACAAAGTTATAATGAAAACAAAAACTACGTAACGAGCCGAGCTCAAGCTTTATAAATAAAGAATAAAACGAGTCGAGCTCGAGCTCCTTATAAGTTAAACGAGCTGAGCTCGAGCCTGGTTAAGCTCGGGCTCCACCGGCTCCTTTGCACCCCTACTAGTGGTCACGAAGTTGCTAGGAAGTTATACTCAAACATGTTAATCATGAAAATAAAAAACCAAACTATCACTTATCTGATAATAAACAAATGTTCATAAGATTCAAACTTACTAATATCCTTACATTACCAATCAAATCCAATTGGAACAAATATACTTAAACTTTGTAAAACTAAAATGAAAACATAAACTTAAATTAACAAGCATACTTTCTCATATCATCTAAGCACTTTTTTTGTTATTACTTATTAGGATTAACTGTTGATGTTGAAGGACTCAGGTTAATACTCATTGTATTAGATACATTAATCATATCCACCATTGTCCATGTTTGGTAACTTGTTATCTCACTTGTCACCTCGGTCAAGTCACCCCTAGCCGTGGCCCGCTGCCACGAGTGTGAGCTCAACCCGGACAACATATAAGCCCGACCCGTATGCTCATACATTCTACGGTTCACTATTCTCTCTTTCATTTCCCTCAGTTCCGCCATCAAACCGATAACTAACCGATCACTACCCGACACAGAATCCGCAAGCTTTTTACGGCATTCTTCAAGTAACGACCCTGCCGACGTTAAATTACCACTTTCAGCCAGCGTTCGGGCCTCGGCCATCGCCTTGGCAGTCCTAAACCTGTTCCTCTGACGGTCAACTTCTATCGATACTTTCTGGTCCCCCAAAATTTTCTCGGGCCTCGAGATCACCACGTCTTCGTTTCCATCACTCATGACCATTGTTTTCTTTATCGGGTCCGTATAAGTAGCTTTAAATTTCACCAATGACATTTCGTTACCCGATTCTTCACCCGGAATATCCATTTCCACGAGAAAATCTCTCTGTTCTTCAGTGTATAAATCGCCAACTTCAATATAACCCGATCTTTTATCATCATCCATACCCGCTATGTAACTCCCGGCTTTAATACACCCAAGATGTAACACGGGATGAACACATTCGACTTCAACACGCAAGTCTTGAACCACAACGCTCAAAAGCCCACCGATACACTGAGCAAAAGCATCTTGTATCACATTCTCGTCTTCTATAAACGAAAACATCCCTCCGGAACGCTCAGCTATATAATGTAACGCACGCGCATCATGATTCACACCAAACCCAAACGTATGAACCGGTACGTGAGATTCAGTTTTAAACCCGGCCTTTTGAAGGCGGGCACTAGTGTAACACGGGTCTTGCCCGTCCGACAACAATATCATACTACTAATGGGATTCTTGAACTTGCGATCGCTCATCACTTTGGCCCCCTTTCTTAAGCCCTCGGTTATAAACGTCCCACGGTCAACAACCAACGAGTTAATCATTCGTAAAGCTTCTTGTTTCCCAGTTTCGGTCATACAACGAAGTGGGAAAAGGCGACGAGCTATGGAAGAAAACGCTATAACCGAAAGTCGGCACAAGGGCCAAGATGTTGTACTAAAAACCCCATTGCTTGTTTTAGTAACGCAATCTTTGAACCCGTCATGCTGCTACTAATATCAATCACGGTTACCAGATCAATCGACGCACGATTGTTGAGATTTCGTTTAATGACGGGAGCTTTGATATTAATTAAGATGCCGAAATTATCAAAGGAAGTTGATCTTGCAATTGCTGAGACTTCAGGATATGTTTTCATTTCTATTTCTTCATTAAAATCAGAATCACTAGATAATATGTTTTCTTCTTTCGGGACGACTAGTTCATCATCATCATTAAAGATGGGAGGTTCTTGAACTCGGTATAATAAGTTAGCATTAGGGTGTGCTAAATGTGGCGGAACTGGTGTACCAACTGGGAAAACCATTGTATAATCATCTTGTTGGGACCATGGATTGGAATTTGAGCTTGAAGTCACACAAGAACCGGGATTCTTTAAGGGGATTTCTTTCCATTTTGCACGACAGATGGGACATGCTCGGTTTCCATGTTTTCCATTTGATGTAATGCAATGGAAATGGAAGGAATGTGAGCATTCCGCGGTGAAGATTGCTTGGCTGTTGCTTGTCTTCATTGGCATCAAGCATATTGCACAAAATTGCTGCAATCCAAACAAAAATTCTTTATTATTTATTAAAAGTTAGAAATTTCAAAATATAGGTATACTAATAATGCACACTTTGTTGATCCTTATTATCGACATGTCATCGTTAATAGATTTCCTTAATGAACTCTCAACACGATTGTGTTTTCGATTACAACATGTTTAATATTTAGTTTTATAAAGTGTTGCCATAGTTTACTTAGAAAAGAGTGTATATCTCATGAATGAACATGAGTTTGAAGCCAAGTGAATTTTTACTTCAAATCAAACATTTTGTTTCCAAAATACAATTAAACTATTGATCTTTTGAAAGTTAGATAGAACCCGATCTATGCATCCCGGTTTAAATATATTTAACCACAACTTTGTTAGACAATGTGAAAAAATTATCATGTAAAATCAAGATCACGTAAGTTGCGAATCAGTTCGGCCTTATGACTAGACGTCTTTCGGGTACGTGGCCAACTAGTATTAAAGGTTATTCTAACAGATTAAAAACTAGGAACATTTTAAAGTAAAGATCAATAAGCACATGATGTTCCAAGCATATGCATCATATGTATGAAAAGAATTAGGAATCAATAAGAGAAAGCTAAAGAATTTATACTATTTCAAAGATAAACTTACTTTCATCAAGTTCATGTTTCACAAGTAATTAAAGTCAAAAAGTATTAATTCAATTATGAAAAAGAAAAAGAGAGGTTTTGAAAGTGAAATTAAAAGTGTTGACCAAAAAAATACACTTTACCAGTTTACCTTGGAAGTAAAACTGTCAATCTATAAACATATATTAATTTTGTCAATATTAAAAGAGTTGACCAAACCAGTGTGTGACTTAAATAAAAAAATGTTGTCAAAAACCAACAAAGATTGATGTGAAAGAAGATAAACCTTAAAGGGTCCATCAAACCATTAAGATTTGAAAACTACATCACAACAAAAAAAATGACATCGCTATCTACATATGACTCTATCCCCACCCATATAATGTTATACATGTAAAGATCTATTATCATCACAATAAGAATCACATTAAAAAAATGTAACAATAACCTAACCAATTGACCCAATAATTTTTATGTTACTCATACTCTACTTTTACACAGATGATTCTACACGACAAAATCATATACAACTAGGAAAGTGAAACTATATTAAAAAGGATAAAATACCTCAGTCGATGAAGACATAACTTCGGATTTGGACACAAGGAGACCGGAAGACGAAGGAGTTGAAGTGGTCGCCTTTCGACGACAAACACCCGAGCTTCTCGCCAATGGTTCGTCTTCGTCGTCGGATGTTTTCAACACATCAATGCATGTGTTAAACCCTAGAACAAGCTTCATCTTCCTCCATGTACTTTCACCTCCCATGATTTGAATGATACAAATTATAAAACAAATCTTATATTTATAGAATAATAATATTATTATGAGACAGATCTTAAGCGGAAAAACTAATTGGTGTATACAAACATATATTCTTGATGAAGATTTGATGATTATAGTTTCCTTAAATATTTGTGTGTTGGTTTAGGAACCAATTGCTTAGAACATATATAGTAGATGAGAAATCTTCTGTGTACCAGATAAATCAATTTGATTTAATTATGCATTTAATATTTTAGCAATTATATTGTATTAACTTTTAAGATTGTAACTTGTAAGTATCGAATTTGACTAATTAATAACTCTTCAAAAGTCAAAACAATATATTGACTACTAAAAATGTTGATCTTTTAATATAAAGTTTATATGCTTTAATTAAAATCTAGATTTGTTCGTACAATCAAAGTTTATCTGTTTTAATTAAATACATTGGTCATTGGACGATCAGTTAATTATTTGTATTTCTAATTAGAATAGTCAACCCAAATCAACCTATTTGAAATGCTTTGATTCAAGATTGTCACCTCTAAATATACCCGAGCTTCCAACCCGATTAATTGAAACCAAGGTTGCAAAAGTCGCTATGCGGACCCTAGGCAGTTGACTAAGGAGTTAGGTGTACTCGGAGTACTCGGGGAGTACTCGAAAATTGTAAATATAAAGAAAATTATTTTTTGAATATTATATGCATGTCAAATATCATTATTTTACTAATATTTTTTAACAAAATAAATGAATATCAATATAAATAAGATAAATACAATTTTAAATAATAAGTTTTTCTAAAATTTGCTAATCATTAATTAAAAAAAGTGATATTATTTTTTAAATATTATAGAAATATGAATTATACTTTTAAGTCAAAATTTGCCCAAGTTGTCCGACTAGATGTGATTCTGGTTGAGGTTGACCACATTTGATCAATTATTAGTAAATAGGCGGAGTTAAAGAAACTTCACTCGGCGTCATATCTTATAGCGAGTACTCAGAGAGTACCGGCCTTGTAGAACTACTTTTAAAACATAGATTGAAACTGAAGTTCGTTTACGGTTATGGTAAATAAAATCCCGTAACTTAAGCTAGTACTTATGTTATGGTTAATGGTAAATACCGAACCAATTTATGTTTGAATTATGAGATTCATGCTAGCTATATTACTAAAATCTTACTTGAGTTTAAAAAGTGTGTGCATTGTTGCTTTGTGCTTACATAACAAGATTGCATATAACGCGTTTGTGTATATATGAAAACATTATTTCATATAAAAAGTAACACACTTTATTTGGTAGTCAAAACTAGTGAAATGGAATCATGACTATTCATGCTAGTTTAAATTTACGAAACATAAAAAGTAAATCTTCACCTAATTTACAACTTTGACAATTTGATACCACTAATTAAAATCATTAACATATATATAAAATATGTCTAAAAAGGTAATAGTATTTTCATATATTATTTCGTCTATTCTTCTAATATGTACATTAAATGCTAGAGGTTATAATAGAGTAACTCAGTAGCACCACGAGTGTATAAACTACCAAATTTTATAAATTGTTCTTGTGATTGTAAAGTCAGCAACATAACACATGCATATATAAATATAAGTAGACTTTACCATATGAAATTTAATATTGCGTTCTTTTTTTATTTCTTTCTGTCTAACTATTTTTTTAACTTTTTTGTTCTGTCTAACTATTTTTTTAACGGCCAGTTATATAAAAACTAGCAAGAAGTTAGAAAATAGAAAAAAGTTAATTATATAACAATGAGAGGATTTTTAATTCACTTTGACCAACTGACATAACAAGCTCGATCTCTATTACTTAGCCACCAACACGAGTAATTGATATAATATAATCTATGATGACATTTTTCCTCCATTTTTCTGGCTAAAAAAATGACATCATTCCTATATCTCCAAATGACCCACCAAGAATTGCCATGAATAAGCTTTCTCTTCTAGCTAGAAGCGGAGACCGAAAGTCAGAAACAGACCAATTTAAAATTTCTGATTTTGAAAGAGTCTGAATGGACGGTAAATCTAGTAATTTCGTAATAGCAACCCACACACTGTATGCAATCTCAAAATCTCATAGTCGCCAAAAACAAATGGCTGACGACACATCAATTCCCCGGCTCACCAAATTTGTTTTTTTATTAACTATTAAACCCGCCTACAACTACCGACATTGGTATATTAAAATTTCATGTGATATTATTGCTTAACAAATTTGTTGAAAAACAAAATCTAGTGGATTTATTACCAAGACACTTTCAACTTCAACATGTGATATTAGGTTGTGCTACAGTACTTAATGAACTCAAGTGGTGTGATACTCTAGAGAGAAATACGCGTTACACCTTTCGCTTTTGCTTTAAGGCATATTTTGGCAACAATTCTTACAATACAATTTTTTTCGAATATAATAATAAAAAAAACTCAGTCTTTCTTCAAGTGCGTTAAGTTTGCCTTATAAGACATAATCTTTATATAATGAACATCCATTCGAAGAGATGTTATAAATAATTGTTCAGAAATGTCATTGATATTAAATAAATAAGTTTTAGTTATTTGATGAGACATCTTTCCAGGAAAATACTTAATAATTACCTCTCAACTTTTTTTTTTTTGAACATTCAATCTTTCCTCCTACTGTTTACATTATACCGCCAATGCCAGGACTCGAACCCTGGACCTCTCACCAAAAGGCCAAAGCCTTTACCATCCCACCAAAGTGGTGATGGCATTACCTCTCAACTTAATAATATAATTCTTTACCTTTTTCTATTTAGGGAAATTGTTGAAAATGAAAAGAGTCAAGTCTTATACTAAATTAAGAAAGGAGGAAAATTGGTCGGTCAAAGCACTCAAAACCAAGATAGAGCCAGCTTATCTTAACAATAATTTCCTTGTAAAGAAGAAGCAAAATAATACGCAATACCACGCAAAAATATCAGTCAAATTACTATTTTTGAAGTTTTCTTCTTAATATAAATTTATTCCAACTTTGAAATATGAATAATTTTACAATAAATAGTAAATATTGACTCAATGATATTTTTAACGGATGGTTATACGTACACCATTTATTTTATGCTAACCAAATCCTTATTGATTTTAAAGATCTATAGGGCTATATGTCTGTATATAACGAATAGTCTATACGTCCGTATACATGGAGCGTGCAAAACAAATCATCAAGAGCTATACTCACTTATACAAGGAAACCTCCGACTCTATAAACATATAAAAGAAGTTACCAATAGCCTATACAAGGAAATGTCAAGACCTATACACATATACACGTGAAGCGTTTGATGTAACAAAAATGAGGTGTACATCTAGTAAAAACCAATTTTAGGTGTTCCTTTAACATCACCCTACTTAATTTTGTGATAATATCGCTTTCAGGCCATGTGATATATTCATGTCCCTTAACTTTACATTGGCGTCATATTACTCACTTTACTCCATTTTACTCAACCTCACATAAAAGAAATTGTTTTACCTTGCATAACCCGACTCATTTAATTTAAGAACAATACATAAATTATTGTGTGTGAGTGTATTGTAGAGAGTTTTAAAGTTCGTTAACACTCTAACACAACTTGTCTTTAACGCTCTGCAACCCATGAGGAAAGTGGTGTCACACTTGTTAATATTTGCTAATTTAGCTTTAACGCCCAAAACGTTAATTAAAGTATACCCTAAGGCCTTATGAATTTAAATTTAACTAACAATAGTCTTAAAAACATGTTTATTGTTAAGAGCATGTGACCTACCATTTAAAAAAAACTAGTAGAGTGCCCGCGCGATGCGACGGCGGCGACAATTTACAATGTTGTAATCATTGGACATCCAATCTTCAATCGAAGTTTATGAGGCGGAAACCACTAACATTTAGTTAGTTTAGGAACTCGGTCGGATAAAAGTTGAGGTTATCGCCCTCAACTTCGTAGAAACTAAAATAAACCTTTCTTTAACTTAAAAATTGTCGATCATTTGATATTAATAAACTTTTGGTATATATTGATACGTGGATAATTTTGTGATTCCACAACTAAATAGAAGTTTATGTGTAGATTGAGTTTATTTTATTCTAATGGTTTTGTAATTGAATTATATAATTGGGTGGGTTGGGTTTGAAATTTCATAGCTGATAATGTAAAATAAAACAAGGGTGTTTATAAACATTTTATAGGTTTCTAGTTGCATAACTAAGTTGTACTTTAATGCTTCATTGACTTGTACATTATAATCTACAAATCGGTTTTGCAATTTTTTTATATCGAAACGTCGATAAAAATAAACACGTCATAAGGTTGGTTCGGTTTTTTTTAAGAACGTTATATATTTAAAAATACAGACGAAAGCAAAAAAAAATGTAAGTTTGTCATTTTTTTTGATAAAGATGAGGGGTAGTATGTGTAAACATTTCTAGATATTACAAAACTTAACAAAAGTTTAAGGGTATATAGTGTAAGTTTTATGGGGTATATATTGTAAATATAGAATCACAATTAGAAGTTACGGTTAGGGTTTAGGGTTAGGGTTAGTGATTGGTGTAAAGTCAAAAATGCCCTTATTTATTTAAATTTTATACATTTGAAACCTGTACATGTTGCAATATAGATTGAACCTCTTAAAATTTAAGAGGTCCCTAACTTCTATATTATATATAGTATAGATTAACTAAACTAATTTTATTTTTGGAAATTTCTTGAAACTACTTTTTATTTGTCAGACTTCATATGCGCTTAATTATCTAGTTGTCACGTTTGTATTTTAACATAAATAATTTTGCAAACGTTTAATTAATTATTTAAGAAAATATAAATCTAGTTTAAAAAGATTTAAACGATAACAAATAATATATTGGTCCCATTATAGACAAAAGCAATGATTTAGAAGTAGTTTAAGACGTGTGAATTTGTCGATTTCAAAAAGTATCGCATTTGATGGCCTGTATAGATGAAAAGAAACAAGGGTTGAAGTCGTTGGTATGGTCAGCATCATGAGATATCATCAAATGTGACCTCACCACCTCGGATCCAAATGATTCAACGCGGGTTCTCATGTTGACCCGATTGTATCTCCGTTCTCTTTTATTTATATGTTAAACAAAATTACAACTTCTATTATTTAAACATAGATGATTTATCGTTCGGATACATTAAAAAGTTTACCTTTATTCTCTATCATTTCAAAGACAAAGTACCTCGCTTTTGGTCATTTGACTAGCACAAATATCCAAATCCCTCGTTAAGTGATTGCATGTGACTAACACGTGATAGGCAGTTTAGTCGTTTAACATTTTTTTACAACCGTGTCACGTCTTTTCTTTCTCAACCCCAATAAAACACAAAACTTTTTAACATTCCAACCCCGATTTCAAAAGGAATCCTTAACACAGTAACACCCGAAATCAAAAGTCAATCGATCACATTCAAGTGTTCAACTGATCATCCGTCACAATCATTTGAACGAATAAAAGAATCATACGAGTAAAACTAGTGATAAACTTTAAATGGTTTCTTCCTCCATTTGCTTGTTGACTTGTTTTTACATAACGCGGTTGCCAATAATGTGGTTGCTAAATATGAACAAAAGGACATTTCAAAGTAAAACAGATTTGGCATGACACAATAATTGAATGGAGTGCAATAGAATTAGAATGGAATGATGACTGCTCATAACGTTTAAAATTTAACAAACATAAAAGAAAGATTTACCTAAATTATATTTTGAACATTTGATACCGCTTCGGTAAATACGTCTTAGAAGTTTTAGGTATATTGATTTTTATTATTCCAACTATATCCTTTTGGTCGTTGTCGGTCCCAACTAACGAATTGGCGGCTTACGGTCCTAACTTTAAACGTATTTGTTCCCAACGGTCCGCGGCTAACAAAATCCAAACGTCGTTAGTTGTAGGTCGCCGGAAAACTCACATTTTTTCTCGGAAAACACCACCTGAACACCGCCACCACCACCACTTGAGCACCACCACCCGATTCCGACGATGGTTCTAGGGTTCCGACAACCTCAATAATTGGGCTTTTACTAGAAAAAGGTTCCTAAATGTCCGATACAAAGTTACAAAGATGTTTTGGATGAAAAGGTTGAGCTTTTCGGAAAAAATGTGTGTTTTTCGGCCAAAAATGTTTTTCCAGTTACCTGCAACTAACAACGTTAGGATTCTGTTAGTCGCGGACCGTTGGAAACAAATACGTTAAAAGTTGAGACCGCCAGCAGTCAATTCGTTAGTTAGGATCAACAACGATCAAAAGACGATAGTTGGGATTAATAAAAAACCAATATACCATAGTTTTATGATATTTTATTTCGTCTATTCCTCTAATGCAAACCCTCAACTTACCAAATAACAACGCAAAAATGATTATATTGTCACAACATAAACGCTAATTCGCTAAAGGTTATACTAGAGTAGTACCACAAGTGTATATAAACATAGACCATACCATGCATAATAAATTACACAAAAACATTCATGCAAATTGCAAAGTATCATAGAGATATTATTAAGGAATGTGTATATCCTATATTGAATAAATAAGTTTTAATTATATTATATGAGACAACTTTTTTGAACTTGAAAGAGAACTAATCTTTACTGTCGTTAAAATAAATAATTTGGGGACTTTTGGAAACATGAAAAACAATAATACTAAATCAAGAAATGAGGAAAACCAGTCGGTCAAAACCATCAATATCGACTTTTATCTTAACAATAATTTTCATGTGAAGACGCAAACTACATAATACACTTAATACCACGCTAAAATGTCATGTCATTATTGTCAACTTACTGTTTTAATTATGTATCGTTAACTTGTACGATTAAATGTGTGCCAAACAATACTTTAAACTAGTGGAATTTGACCATCCGTTGCGGCGAAAAGGAACACCAAATTGAACTTAAAGTTACGGAAACATAAAAACGAGCTTACATACTACTAAAATACGTTTGTTTTGAAAATGAGCGACTGAGCGTTAAGGAACACCAAACTTAATTTAAAAATAAAAAAGATATTATATTAAGGGCTTGGTTTGGTTTTTGAATATAATTTATGCCGTATAGTAGAGAAAAATATTAAATAATTATAATACTAATATTAATAATGATGATGAAGAAGCCAACTAGCCAAGGTTTGCTGAAAATGAAAAAAAAAATTTGTTTTTTAAGGGATCATAGTGTAGCTTCTTCATTTGTGGAAAAAAAATGTGCAAAAAAGGATGAAGTATTCGCAGAGTTAAGAGATTTTTTTCAGCTGACAGAAACTTTTTTATATGGCTACCGTTCACAGTGGTCTGTCAGGATTTTTACATTATAAGATGAGAACTAAAAATTTGAAATTTATTATTGTTTGCTGCTTCATTTGAAAATATATAATATCACAATTTTTTGAATGAGATGGCATACAAGGATGTAGGTTAAATAAAAACACAATTTTGCCCTTCATGAGAGGGCATTGTTAGAATAAAGTGCCAAAACCACTATCAAAATTAAATGTTATAGGTTCATTCGTTTTAAAATTACATTTTAGTCTAAATGAATGATAGAAGCTAAATCACATTGATCAAAATGGCAATTTACTCTAAGATTAAACAAACTTACAATATAAATCGCCCTTTCTTAAGTCCATTAATATTTGACGAATGAAAGATTTTACGATTCTGCTATCAACACAACTAGGTCATATACGGTGTTTATGAAAATTAATTAAGTTTTTGTCAAATAAAATCATAAAATGGTATAATTTTAAAGTTAAGATAAAAATTAGTTAAGATCTCATTTGCAGTTAAAGTTAAGATAAAAATTAATTATGATCTCATTTGCATCTTAAGAGCCGATTCTAACGATTCAACTGTCCTATACGAGACGAAAAAGGATCCTTAACAATAATAATCATACTTCTATTAATCATATATGTTCGAAATCACTAAATTGAATAGTTTGAATGAATTAAAAATGCTTACCAAATGTAATTAAACCATAATTTAAAATTGATATTCTTAAAGCAATATATCAAAAACTGAGATGTTACACATCATGTCTTTAATATACATTTATTTATTATTTATATACACAAAAATATACAAAGGAATTTGTGATAGCCTACATTGGCAACAAATATTGAAACTCAAATTCATATGGTAGCTTCTCTACAATGGAAGAAACCTTTGCATTACTGACTCCTCTAAAGCATTCCACCATTGATTTCCTTAAAGAACCAGAAGTAGGCAATTCTTGGCACAACCATTCCACCAATCTTTCCAAATCTTGAGCAAAATCATGCATGTTTCTAAGCAAAAGTTCCGGCAGTCCGATTTTCTTTGCACTTGTTACAACTATTGAAGCTTGTAGGTACTCTAGCTTTGCTCTTTCTAACTCATTCACAACCCCATCACCGGTATACACTCTTATCTTTTTACAAAAATGTTAATTAGGATACAATTACTAGAAACTATAATGAAAAATGTAAGGTTTTTATAAAGGTTCATTTACCGAGGGAGAAGAGCGTGTGCCACAACATAGCGCAAATGTGACATTTGGATCTGTTGAGTCGAGTCCATGAAGTTTGCGAAATATTGCATCTTTGTCATCTCTTTCTGGCTTACCATAGTTCTAATCGACAAACGATAAATTGTTAAAATAGTTACATACCAATTCAAATTTATATGATGTGGACTTATAATGTATCAACTTTAGCATGTAGATTTAATTAGCATAACTTTGTTATAACTATATAGAGTTTGTAACCAAATTAAGCGTGTTTACCTTGTCTATCATCGAGGCTTCACGCTTTCTCAATATGATGTGTTCTATAGCTTGTGCATTTATTGTGTGGCCTCCTATCTTTAGGGTTGCCTGGTTCACATTCAAGTATTGAGTCATTTGTAATTGCTTTTAGAATACTGAAAATGTCTAGAGAGGCAGATTGGTTCCTAGCTGTTTGAAACAATTATCGCCCAAAAACAGTTTAACGAAAGTTCTGAGAACTTTTTTAAAAGGGAACGATTTTGGTTAGAGTTTTAACGTGTGAGAATATGCATGCTAACACACATTTTTTGTATGTGATTTCTGAAAGGCACACAAGTATTAAAGTTAGTGTGAGTTTTAGTGAAATAAAACTCTTTTCAGGTATAATACTTCTTTGTTGTTTAAACCCCGGAAAATATATAACGCTCCTGCTTCCGGTCCGAAAGACAGTAACTTTACTTGTTACTCAATAATTCATAAGAATAACGACCAACCTTGTTCATTAGTGTATGTAGTTTGTCAGGACTCGAAGGAACTCCATACTGAAGAAAACCCTGAAATTAATTTCAAGAATTTAATTTGAGATAAAACAACATTGCACACTAATGATTCTTTAAGACAGTCAAAATGCAGGCCTTAAAACATTATTTGGATGATGAAATGAGAAGTGGATGAACTTACTTGCATGACACAAGCATTGTACATATTGATCCAGAATGCCAGCTTCTGTTGTGAAGTCAAAAACATCAAGTCCACCTTTTGCAGCCCATTCATGTAAGCCCTTTAAGTACAACATTATTAACATTTAACACACCATGCAACTCACCAATGTATGGGTCATGTGGCTAAATTAATGTCAAGTACCTCAACTTTTGTAGCAAAGGAATGTAACTTGAACTTGAAATGCATTTAGGGTCCAAAGAAGTAGATGTAAACCTAACCAAGTTCTTGTAGCATCCAATGTCTCTAGGAATTGAATCTTCTTGGTTAAAGATCCCAAAAGGGTCTTGCTGCCTAGACTCCTTTTGAAGTAATAGGCTAGCTTTTGAGTTCAAGCATGGTTCAGCCCTGAAGCTCAACGAAAAGTTGGCTGATCGCGAAACCGGTCCTGATTTCTCTAGCTCTATTGTTCTAGACATTCTTAGGAGCCTTGTGAAGATGAAGATCAAGCATTTCATAATGTTTTCGGAAAGCTTGTTTGGTGACCACTTTGCAATGTTCTCTTCTTCAGATTGGCTTGAAGCCGGATCCGAAGAGTGTGCTACGTTGCGTTCTCTCTAAAAATAGACAGAAAGCAATAGTTAATAGTTTTACAGGATATCAGTGATACTCATTGGTTTAGTATTTCTGTACTTTTAAATTATATAGAATATAATAGCATACATACCTTAGGAGTAGTAACATGTCTTGTATCTCTTGCAGGTGAGGGTGGTTTTAGAATACCACTTCTTCTCGGGGTTCGGTCACGAACCCCAAGGTCCCCACTGTTATCACGGTTTTCTTTTTGTTCAAAAAACGTGACATTTTTAGTTCTTGATTTCTCTTGTGAAGTGGAGTCTCTAAGATTATAATCACCCTTTATAGCTTTACTAATGAAATGTAATGCCTTGGTTTCAAACGATAATTTGTCACCGTATCCTCTATCTTTTGGTAACGGTAGCGGTGTCTTTGGAGCTAACAATCCGTCGGGAATTTGACGAAATTGCCCTTGTTTCATTTTATACTCCCTTGTAGCTTCTTTCTCTTTGTCTAAGTCAGATTGTAGATGACTGATTTGGCTTTCTAGTCTTGTTATTTCATTCTCAACCATGGCTAGTTCCGTCAATAACTCCTTCATCTAGATTGTATATCAAACGGTTTGATTTCAACATGTGTATTATTAATCAAATATATATAGAAATACAATATAATGACTACTAACCAAATAACTTCTATTTATGGTAAAGATGGTTACAATAAACTCTAATAATATATTTTATAAGCGAGTTAGAATCCGCACTAAAATGAAAAAAAAAATTAAGAAAAGTACCTTTGGAGGAAGGGATTTTGGGATATGAAGAGCGGACTGGTCTTGTTGTTGATATGTACGTTTAAGAAGCTCCCCAACTTTTTCTTCGTGATCTAGCATCTTTTGAAGCGTCGATACCTAGGTTATTAGCACCCGTCAATGGATCGAAATGGTTAGTTACCCGAAATCCGTCAGATCATGTGGATTTATTTCTTGAAAACATGCAAATATTGAGATCAATGGAGGATGGTGAGCCATGACTTATGCATGCATGGTAAGAAGGTTTTAATGATTGACAATATGTCTGTAGAGTGTGTCAAGAAACATATAACATGCAACTATGAGTACTAGGGTACCTTTATCATGCCCACAACTTAGTTAAGCTATATATAGGCATATATAGAACTCAAATTGACTAAAGCAAAACAAGCTATTTCATGACATTTGATTATTGAGTACGCACATCTTATGAAAACGGGGAAAATTTTGAAAAAAAAAACAAAAATAAAAATAAATTAAAAAAAAAGCTCTCTAGTCGTTCCACGTCCTCTCTCAGGCCACAAGATTTAATTTGTAAATGGAGGTATCTCATGCGTTTAACCCGAATTCGTGGGTATGGGTGTCATCAAACCCAAATAGCCGTTAAACGGGTTATAACATCTTAAAAATTAAAAATTAGTCTCACCAAAGATTTGATATGCAAATCCTGTAAAATATGGTATGGATATACTAAAAATCAACATCATATTTAAAAAAAAAAGATATTATTTATAATTAAGAAACAGTTTTACAACTTTTACTCTTAATTATCATTTAAAAAATAACTAATATCACCTTATAAATCATTACTTTTATTTGAAAGAACTAGGAAAAATAAAAGAAAGAAAGTTACCAATTTTTACGGTACATTTCTTGAGTTGGGATTAATCCCAACCAATAGAAGAAAGTTGTGATTATTAAAATCCAGTAATGATAATGGAATTAGTTAATTAGTACCTCTCTTTCTAATTCTTCTTTCTTCTGGTGTCCATTATTCAGTTTTTTGGTCTTCTGATAACAAGAAATTAATAGTATTACTATTAATATAAGTTTATATCACAATCTTGAAATGATAACAATACTTACACTAACGGCGGCGTCGGTGGCGGCGGAGGCAGTGGGAACATTGGCTGCCATATTCCACATGACTAGAAAAGAAGTACGTGAATATAGAAGATAATAATATGGTGAAGGTTTGTGAAATGAAAGTAATTAATATGGGTTAAGTTGATGATGAAATAATAAGCAATGTTGTTGGTGGTGTTGCTTTGATCGGAAGGGTGTTTGGTGGGTGGTGTTGACGGTGGACGGTGGTTGTGAATGTTGACGTTTGGATTTAGAGGTAAATTATTATTAGGATGAAAAAGAGCTTTCATAATGAAAGAATCATGAGAAAGAGAAAGATAGCTTATTCATGTTATGCTTCTAATTCTAGTGTTAGGTGCTGTTTGTTTTTTCTCAAAAGCACTTCTTCACCTCTTTTGTCTGCACCGCGCAGACCACGCGCAGACATTAGGTTATGCAGTGTGTTTGTTTTTCCGAAGACGTTTTATTAAAAAACGACTGCGCGCCCTCTCCTCCTAGAAGTGTTGCCCCTGTCACTTCTCACCTCTTCTTCTTCTTTTCCTCATTATCAACAACACAAAACACACCACAGACTCCACCCTCCTCCTTCTCCACCCCAACCCTAGCTCCACCTCCACCGCCGCCGGCGGCCTTCCACCTCCACCGCCGCCTATCTCCGTCGCCGCCGCCAAGCCTCTCTCTCTCTCTCTCCACCGCCAAGCCTCTCTCTCTCCACCGAATTCAACCAGATCCTCTCACGGCTGTTGGGCATCCGGATTTCGGTCACCCATTTCCCCCGTTTTCTCTTTCGCACGCCTCTGTACTTTGGGTCATGTGTGGAAGACTCTGATTCGAGGTTCATGGTTACCGATCGAGTGTGTAGTGTTTGCTGGTGGAAGTGACAATTGACCTTTTTATATATGTGTGCTTTAACTAGGATTGTGCAAAGAGGACAAATAGTGTTGACTTAAAAGTTAAGTAGGATTTGCACGGGAATGTGGTGATTGGTGGAATCGTGGAGCATATCGAGCAAGCGGGTGTTCATTTCGGTGATTCCGCGTGTATGATTCCAACAAAAATGGTTTCAAAGTCTAGCCTTGAAATGATCCGATCGTGGACCCAGAAATTGGCTAAACGGTTAAACGTATGCGGGCTTATGAGTGTCAGTATCGATTACAAAACATTGTTAATGGTTTTTGTTAGTTTTGTTAGATTGTTATTAGTTTGTAGAAAGTTTAGGATTGATGAATATTGTTATTAGTTTAAAAAAAGTTTAGAAAGTTTAAATTTCAATTTATTTTAGCAGTTTGCAGATGTTGAAAAACAAACAGTCTTCTTGTTGCAGATTGCAGAGGTTTGGTCCACCTCTTCTGTTACAGATGTCTGCAGATGTGGTCCGCAGACTGCAGACGTTTTACCTCTGAAAATACAAATAACACCTTAGTCATGATTTGGACACTTGCAATATAATGAACCAAACATAAAATTACATAAAGATTAAAGTTATTTCATTTTCCTAAAAAAACAATCTTTTTGGGGCTTGATAGAACATTGTTTTCCCTTCTAATCCACTACCAGAAAAATCTAGTCACACTCTTTATCGACGAGATACGTCGTTGGGATAGAAGGGCTTTATCGACAACATGCTGCCAGCATAGGCTCCGTCAAAATTGTTGAGTTTTGACCGACCCATACCGACAACATGTCGTTGCTAAAGTCACAAAATTATTTTAATGAATATTTGTTTTTCAAAAACTGTAGCGATGACATGTCGTCGGTAGAATTTTTTAATTTATTTTTTGAAAATTATGATTGTCGCTATAGACCATATTTTAGCGACAAGATTTATATGGACCACAATTTTCAGTTGTTGCGGCCAGATTCTAGCGATGAACCTATACCGATGATTAATCATATGACTTATAAAATAACGACTGCACGCGATCGGAAAAATTTTCAATAAAACGTTTTTCTCTATTATCTATATTATTTATAAAGTTTGGATCAATACAAATGAATTAAATTAACATGCTAACTGCGTGAATCAAATAGTGTAATTATATATACAAGTAGTGTAATTATGTTTTGTTACGTAATAACATTATTTTGTATATATAATTACACTATTTGCTTCACACAGTTAGCGCGTTTTTTTTTAATTTGTACCTTAACTGTCCTCTTATTTATATTAGTCATTATGATTAATACACAACTTTTTATTGAAATATTTATAAATACTTTTAATAATAATTATCATTAGTTATCTACCAAAGCAACATATAGGCTTTTTTAAGATTACGTGGGAGTGGAGTATCATATATTTATTTGGTGGGTTTTTAATTGAAAGTGGTATTTGGCGTAGGTTTCACTCGTAAGCATTGGCCATTGGAGGCTATTGAGGTTAGTTCCTTAGTGGGTAGTCAAAACATTTGTGTGACACTTGTTCGTTTTTACCATGGTCGAGTAACAAAATTTGGTAGGTCTCATGAACTCTCACGTACTTGCCCTTATATAGGATATTTGTAAAATTAGAAGATATTGTTATGTTGTTAATTCAAATAAATAACTGTAATCGTCATCACATATTTGTGAGCTTATCAGAAGGTTTTACTTAAGGTTTCATTCAACGGGTCCCGGTTTCGATTCTTGGCTCATCATCATCATTTTGAGATGAATTGGTTTCGGTATCATTTATTTCCTTAAGTTCATTACTCTCCTTCATGCTAACATTTTTTCTCTCCTCCAACATTATGGACTTCAACATTTGTAGCTTGATACGACACAGCATCATCATCATCATCATCAAACCCACTGGTCTTGACCTTGGAATTATCACCAGGATGTACATATTCCTTGTGAAACGATAAAGCGTTATAATGGATTGACCTCTTCATTTGACACGTGGTCAACATTGACGACTAGTTCCACCAATGCCTCCATTATGGGGATGTTGAAAAGACCATAGTAATCACCTTTGTGATTTATGTGGATGTTTACGCAAGTGACACAACTTATGGCCTTGACATGTGGTTCTTTACTAAAGTTTATGGATCCTAGATCTCACCACAAGAATACGAAGATTGATTTTTTGATTTTATTTTAACAATTTGTTTCATCCATATGCTAATGAGCTCTAATGCAACATCTCGTAAATTGAAAAACGAAATAAAGTTTAATAACACTTAATATCCGAGAAAACACAAATAAAAGTGTCTAAGAAATATATGATATTATTAAATTGAATCCCGACACTAATATATATTAAGCTCCATCCATATTACGAGGAAACTTTAAATCTACCTATTCTAATAATGTAAAATAATTGTGACACATGTCAGTTTATGATTAATCATCACAATGTTTTTCCCTCCAAAACTAATATATGGCATATATCAATAATTATTCATTTTTCTTTTACACTTCATTTATATTGTATCTAATTAAATTATTCACTTTTCTTTAAACTCTATTTGTATTATATCTATATATTTTTATACAAATAAATATTTACATATTATACTAATGTACATTGTTAGAATATATTCCATCAACAGAAGAAAAATGATTTTGGCGGGAATTTGATAATGAAAATTAACCTCATAATGGCATATGTACATAATTATTTTCTTCTATTAGTATTAGTAAATAAGACTGTTGTAATAGTTGAACAACAATGTGTTTATAAGGACAATATGAAAGCTGCTCTAAAAGAAAAATTTGATGTCTTTTTTGTCTATGGCCGGGCATGGAGTGTATAGCATTTTTATGAAAGATTTTAGCTTCATTATTATATACCGATGGTAGAACAACTCATTCTCAATTTAAAATTCAAATATATTTGATGACATAAAACGACTATTTGTAATACATTTTTTTTCCACAATATAAAATTACTTAATTATATTTTTTATTTGTTTTAAATTATTCATTGTAGTTCATACATTAATTTATCACGTGTAACACACGGGTTTCTAAAGCTAGTATTATTGATATTGTATGATCATGTCAATTTAAAATTGTTAGCTAACTAGTTTTTTGGACCCCCGCGTTGCGGGGGCTGAAAATGCACATGCTGAAAATGCAAGTGTTAGAAAAGGAAAAATAAACTCACCACGAACACTCATGTTGAAAATGCACGTTTTGGAAGGGGAAAAATAAACTCGCCACTAACACTCATATTGTTATTGTAATGTGAACACTCATATTGCTAATTTGCTATTGTGATGCGAACAGTCATATTGCTATTGTAGCGCGTGGTTATTGTTCTAAGTGTATGATATATAACATAGTATTTAGAAAGTCATATTATTTAGAAAAAGATGTTAATCCACTTACTTATATTAACCATATAGGTAGAGGTAGTAGTTTAAAAATGCTGCAATTAAGCTTAAGTTTTGATAATAAAGAGTTATAGGGGTATACATATAAATTCTATCTTTGTTAATAAATATTAAAATACTAGATGGGTACCCGCGCAATGCTGCAGGTAACCAAAATCATAGTAATCATGTAACAATTAAGGATGTTCACAGCTCATTTAAAATCTTAAAAACGTTTAAACCAATCACCACTTTTGATTAGTTGGTTTCTGAATGTTCAAACCATAGAAAACAGTTCGGTTTACGGTTTATACCAAAAATAGGCCATATAAAACCGGACCGGACTGTAAATTTATTATTGAAACTCAATGTGTGAAATCAAACTATTAGTAACGATTCATCGACTCTTTAGTTTTCGTTTTCAATGAAAAAAAATAACCAACGGTTTAGCTCACTATTTAACTTAGAAACCATTAAAATTGAATTGTGAACGCCTATATGTAACATGTTAATTTTTTAATTGAAAAAAACTATAGCAATACCATACCCAAATTAAAGACAATAAAATGCTCGTTTTTATGGTGTAACTTTTAAAAAAATGTATTAACGTATGAAAAAGTTACGGACGTTGAAAAATCGTTGGTGGGAAGTTGGTTACAATTAAAATAAAAAAGAATACACAGGTAAAGATGAAGGTTCAAAGTTGTAATAATTTTTAAAATTTACAAAAGTTAAGTAAAGATGGGGGCAATGTTGTAACTTTTATCATGTATATTTTCTAATGGACAAGTTTGTCCTCATCTTACATGCTATAGAAGGTGTACCTTAAGCTTTATAAGTTGTGAATTACTTAAAATAAAGGTGTCTTAATTTGCCCATATTTCATGGATTATATATAGTATAGTATAGATAATAACTTTCTTTCCCTGGCACAACGACCAACACAACTCCTCTACTGCCAAATAGCCACCGCAACACAAACATCAAAGTATCAAACCGTCAATGTCTCTATTTAACAAAACCATATTTGAAGGTATGTGTAGGCGGCCAACCAACATGTCTCTTATTCATTATCGACACCATCACCATCACCATCACCATCTTAGGGTTTCATGGGCACCACATAACCACACCTGTGGCTACTGAAGTTTCATATCCCTCTATCTACCCAAACCTTAGATCCATCTGTCTAGTCCATTCTTGAAGAAGAAGAAACAGAGATCTGGTTAAAGGTTACAGATATGATTTGAGATCAATCGAATATCGAATATAAGATCATAATCATTTGGTAACTGCTACCACAGATAATTTTGATGATTCCATCCATATAAACTTGGATTACATGATGGTTTAGCTCGATTGAATGGTGGTCTGTCATTGAGGAAGAAAGCTGACGGCGACCGGCGTTTAGTGTTGTGGTGTGGTTGTCATAATAGGTTTGAGAGAGAGATACTCGTGACAACCGGTTGATGGTGTGCTTCCAAAGGAACAACAATTAATTAAAGGCTTAGAAGCAAAGGAGGGAAAAGACACGTTTATAAAACCAAAACCAAAACCAAAACCAGACACGTAGCAAGGTTGCTACACCTGGCAAGCCAAAACAATGAAAAACATAGGTACAAAGAATAAATTAAACATATCGACATACAAAGAATGATAGACGGTGGTGAGTGCAATCAATGGGATGGTTGGGTCACAACTCACAAGGTCGTAGTTAGGAATGTTTAGAACTTCTCATTCAATATAGGATATCAATTTAATAAATTATGAATATCCAAACATCTGAAAATACAAAACATAGCATGAGTAGCATTGTTTGTGATGCAATTTTGAAAGCGATCAATGACTCAAAAACTCATAATTAATCAAAGACAATAAATATAACTGAAGGTTCTTTTCAATAAACTTAACTAAACAATAAACCCTAACATCCAATTTATAATAGTAAAAGAGATAAACATAGAAATTAGATAATAACAAATAATAAAATATAAAATAACAAAAATAAAAAATATTGCCGATGCTCCTATATCATACTTTCCATCTTTGAAAAAAAAAACTCGTCATTGAGTTTTGCTTTTAGAACACAACCACCTAGATCAAAAGGAATATCAACTCGATTCATAATCGCTACCACCATGACCCACCCAAAGAGCTAAACTTCATAATACGACGCACCCTAGTCTAAATCGGTACTACCGGAGTGTATTGGGTTGTCGAGTCTCTCTACCTCCTCCTCGTCTTCGAAAAAGACTCGTCCTCGAATCTTGAGAACATCGAAAAGATCATTGATAGCCCGAGATAAAAGGTAGGCCTCGTTCTTTTTCATTGATAATATTTAAAAAAATACATTGAAAACTTCAAAAACAAGCCACCAGGTTCAAACGGAATATTAACTCGATTATTACCCAAAATTGCATCCAATATAAAATAAAATAAAAAGAGATAAGCATAATAACAAATAATAAAATATAAAATAACAAAAATAAAATATATTGTCGATGCTCTTGCATCAGTTTGGTAAGAAAAAACGACCGCTTTAGATGCTCACATTTACAAGGCCCCAAATTTCCTAGGGCATTGGTATGCAACGAGACTAAAAGTTTCATATTTTCAATGTATGGTTTTGTCATTTGTGAATTGAAACATTTTAGGCCTGAAGTAAAGAACAAAAATCCATCAACTTTGTTAAATTCAATGTGAAATATTGAAGATAATAAGAGTTATCATTTGACAGTCTATCATAATCCGATAATATATGCATATTCTTCTCGTATCTTAAGTTTTTCAATTGTAGCATGGGTATATCAAGATAGGATGATTTTGATATTTCGACTTCTAAGAATCCAAGTGATGTTATAACATGGCTATATTAGATCTCGTCGAGGAACACAAACAAATCGATAGCGGAAGCTATTGTTATGTAAGGCCCCGTTACCGGTACCCTACATTTGGTGTTGGATTTACTCATAAACGCAGTTCTAAATATCAAAGTTAATTAAAACTTCACGCGGAATATAAACTTCAACCATAACACATTACATAACTTTCAAATCTTGTCTTATCAAACATTCATGGTTATTTAAGAAAAACAAAACATAGTCTTTTAAAACATCATAGCATTTTCATGAGACGCCAGTGTCTTCAATTCGATGCCATGTGTCCCCATCAAGCAAATTGCCTCAATTTACTCACCTGCGTGCATAAAAGTCAGCTACGCTGAGTGAGTTCTAGTTAATCACACATTATACAATACATACACTTACCTCCAATTATGTATCCGAAGATACATAATAATTACTTTACTAATTTACTTTAATTACGCAAGTCATACATACGTTCGTACTTTATTACTTTCATACTATATAAATTACTGTCCTTTTCTATCTCAGATATTATTAGGGTCTGGTCCCTCTTTCCTTTGTCTATCTTAGATATTATTAGGGTCTGATCCCTTTCTTGTTTATCTCAGATATTATATTAGGGTCTGGTCCCTTTTTACTTCTCTATCTCAGATATTATTAGGGTCTGGTCCCTTCTATCTCAGATATTATTAGGGTCTGGTCCCTCTTTTTTCATCTTCGTACATACCGTCTTTACATACCCATAACATACATACTTGCTTTAATCATTCATACATACTCATATATTGTACGTATATCTATCATACACATTCATCTATCATAAACATACCTCCCTTGTTAGCATGTGCAATATCCGAAGATCGTTCACATACCGACAAGCTTTCATTCACATTTAAGATATACATACATAACATATAAACCATATAAGGAATACACTTACCAGTTAAGGTAAGTGTATTAACTATCACATCGAGTATGCATACAGCCCCGAAAACATAACAAGGAAATAGGGCTAGAAACTCACCTGAAGTCGGTTATGTTCACCGTTTATGGTAATCCCTTTCTTGAGTTGTGCACGGCAAACTTTATAATATATACATGTATCAATTAACTATTGCTACTCATATCGTATTTCTATCTTTATATAACCCACAACGAACGGCGGTCCGGGGTCAGCGCCCCTGGCAACGAGGTTATATGGGTGGCAGCCCCTAGCGGGGTCCAAGGGGCAGAGCCCCTTGCTGGAGTTAAGCTGCCAGGTTAGCTTGAAAAAATTTTATTTTCATTAGTTGTCTTAACACATTTTCCATTAAGATTTTAAATTATTTTCTAAGTTGGGCTTATTCGTTAAGCCTAAGATAATGGGCTAGTTTGCCTGAATTGGGTATGGGCTTAGTTGATTCAGGCCCAACTGTTCATTATGGTATCTGGGCCCAGCTGGTCTCAGACCCAAATCCAAACAGATAACAGATCAGCCGAGAACTCTTTGGCAGAGAACTCATGACCGAGTGATGTATGAAACGTATATAATATTAAAAACCAAGTTTTACCGAATTCACATAAAAAACCACACACAATCGGCAAGTGTACCGGACGCAATGTAGCTAGCAAGTAAGAACGGATATCGAACCTTGGACACTATGGGTAAACTCTTATTATTAAACCTAAAAGATTACTAACCTCGACTTTCTTTTGATTTTTTATAATTTTTTTATATTAATTAAACTAATAAAACTTAACTAATTATAAATTAACTAAAAATAAAACTTTATAAAAATTTGGTTTTAAAACAAATATGAGAAACAACTACCTAGGTAATGGAATCCCACTAGTTAAATAAATAGTTAACGAACTTGACTTGGTTGAAAAACAATATCTTTAAAAAATATGAAATTAAAGACCACTAAAATAAGCTAGATCGCCTCCCAGCCTCACCAACGAAACCTTAGAACTCTAATGACATGTGAAGCTCAATTGTTAAAAGTTTGGATCACCTCCCGGTCTCACATTGCCTTATAATATTATGGTACCCCAAAACCCGAATCACCTCCCGGTCTCTTCGAATACAATATATATTAATATAAAGAGGGTATTATTAATTAATTTGAACACAACTTGTATCACAATAATCTTAAAGGACCTAGGATAACTCACTCCCGTGCAATTATGACCCAAACCCGCAAAAGACAAAGATGACACAACACTAAATCACCTCCCGGTCTCTCTAGTGAAAGAACAATAAAATCTAATAAACCTTTTATAAATTACTCCTACGGTTGTTTCGACCATAAACCGCAAACAAGTTGAAAACACAAAGTAGACAATCTAATCATGCATCTAACAATCACCAAAAAACTATTAAACACAAGTGGAATAAATATTATAATAATAAATTAGATTCAATCACTCAACAATATCATGAACAAACCAATAAAAAACTTTACCATACTATTAAATCAACCAACGTCAAATAAATAATTCATCAAACCATCAAATCTAACATAGTGTTCAACTAAAACCTAGGTAGTATAAAGTATTTAGCTACTCATGATAAAGTATGAAACTAAAATAAGATTGTTCATTGAAAAGATATAAGAAAATTACTTGTTTCTTTTTTTCTTTCTTTGTTTGTTGCCGTGACCCACAGAACCAAAAGTCCACCAAATAGTTTTCTTGTTATGGCTCACGAATAATGATAATTAAAATTCTTCTTATGTTGACTTACGTTCCTCCTCACGTAGCCTCACCCAATCAGAAAACCTCACAAACAAATATTAGTCTTTTCACGTGCAGACTACCACACAAAAAACCCAAAACCCTCTCTGTTGACTTCCTCGACCCAATGCAACAAGGCACCGCACACCTATGTAGCTTTTGCAAAAACCAATTTCCAGTTATATCTTTTCTTATCTGCCGCTGCTCTCTGTTAATATTAATAATAATGTAGGGTTTTTTTATTTTAGCTCTCACAAATATTAAAGCCCACATACGCCCTTTTTTTATTGATCCATAGCCATTGTTAATTTATTCTTTTGATCTTCTTGTGGGCCCAGCCCATATGTCTTGTAAAACTTAAAATCCAAGACTTCAACACCTATAATGCATTCATACAATCATTTATTTAGTTTTAAACTTGTTGTCTCATGAAACCTTTAAACTTTAAATATGAGTCAATTGAGAGTAATATTAAATAAAAATAAAGTCAAAAGTTATTTAAAATGTAGGAAACATTTATAATATTTATATATAATTTAGCTCATATCACCAAGAACCATGTTTGACCGAAAACACGTGTTTGCCCGAGAACTCGTATCTGACCGAAAGCTCTGGTCTGACCGAGAACTCGAGTTTGACCGAACTCTTGTTTTGACCGAAATCCCATACATGGCCGAGAACACGGGTTGGCCGAGAACCCTCAATCCTGGCCGAGAACACCCAATTCAGCCCATTTTTCCATCTTTATGTTTCTACCATGCCTGGTTACTGTTCTAAGGTTCGATTCATGAACCTTTAACCCCTTTTTGGCCATCATTCAATGCTGTTATACACCCATTACTATCACGGCTTCAAGATCTAACCCGTTTTAGACATAAAGTTCAAACCTTTATAGGGTTAAAACGTTCTAGACTAGATCTAGGGTTTATCTATAAGCCGAATACTACCATAAGTCTATTAAGTTCATTTTAATCATCAAGTTTGTATTTTTATGGAATATCTAGGCCCGATCTACTCTAGAGTTAAGTTTCATGGCTGACCGTCCATAAAAACGTAATCTTTAAGGTAAAGAACATACCTTTTTGATGTTTCTAGGTTACGGCTAGGCTTGATTATGAACTCGGATCGTGTAGCTAGCTTGAATATCTAGGATAGTTCAAGGACTTGACTTGCTTGACCTTGGATCCCACTTTCTCTCTTACGGCCGAAAAGGAAAGGTTGCGTGTGTTTATGGAGGTATAGGGAGAATAAGATGGAATATGGATGGAAATGGAAAGATTTAGGGTTTAAGGGGTATTTATACTCCCTTAAACCCATGGACCTAAAGCTCATATTTCCTTTTTAGTCCATGATTAATCCATCTAATTAACCTGCTTCTCTTTCCCTCTTTTGTTATTTTATTTATTAATCCAAGTAAACTCTTTCATTAAGAATAATATATAAAATATTATTATCTGAAATTCGGGATGTTACATGTTATGGCGACATGCTGGGTACTGTGGTGGTATCTAAATTGGATTGTTTTTAACGATAATGATATATCGAGAGAAACTATGTTTGGTTCTATTGTTAAAATCTCCTATTTGTGGGCTGTAAATATGAATCCTGAGATTAACATTAATTGGGCGGTTTGGTTACAAAACCCAATCATGTCTCTAGAACATTATTGGTTCCCCGGCTAGTTTCTTGCAAGTCGGTTATATGGAATTTAATATTTACTGGTTTTAAAAGTCTAAAGTTGACTGGTTATAGCCTCATGTATGCATGCGCTACGTGCATGTATAACAATATCTAAATCTTTTTAGTTAATCTTCTATCATCAAAATTGTTAATTACAGCCGATCTACCTTATTAAAATTTACACCATAAAAGGATAAACTACAGTTGTTCGCAAAACGTTGAAATCAACCAAATCATTTAAATCAAAGCAAGTCAGTCGTTTGGTTGATTTAAAACCCAAACAGTTCAATTCGATTTGACGGGTTGAAACCTGAAACCCTACAATTAGGTTTGAAACCTGAAACCAACCGTACAACTACAACCAGCATTTAACATGTGTTCCAATCATAGCGGCATTGCAACTCAAACCAGTTCGACCAATCCCTCCGGTTCAAGTTTCGGTTTCTAAAACCACAGTTAGAAATCTCAACCTAGATTTTTTGTCAAAACCGTCCAAACCGTACCACGAACAAATCCAAATTAAAAAGAAAAAAAAACACGTGTTATTTTTATTTTAATAATAATAAAAAATAAAAAAAAGCGGTACCCATTTTGAGGAATTGGGTAGAATTGAAAGAAAGACACTATTGGGAAAGCGAACCGGGTGGCCGGATGTGGATTCCATTCCATTGCACCCAAAAACACGTTGTTCATATTTTCATGATTCCATTCCATTCCATTCCGCTTTTAAAAATTAAAACTCACTTTCCGTTCCGATCGATCTGCAATAAAATATCTGCTACTTCTACAATCCAGGTAATAACTAATAATAATAAATTCTTTCTTACAAATGCATCTAATCCACAATCAAATCAAGCTTATTATTATTATTATTTTATGTGGTGTTTATTCTCATCGTTCTATTTTAATTTTGTTAATTGTGTTAGATTCACGTTAGGTCATTTAATTCTCGTTAATTGTTTGATAGTTAGTTTCCGATCGAATTAGTGAGCTTATGTGTTGTAAACTGCACTCATGCATATCGATCGTTAATCGTTATTGTTATTCAATTGAATTAGACTGTTTGTTTAGGGTTATGTAACTTGTATGCTTTGATTTTGATGAATTATTAGGTTATTTAGTTATAATGTAGGATCGAATCTAGGCGAAATGAATGCTTATTCTTATTCATTACTAGGTTTACTTTCCCTTTTTAGCGGTATATAATAAGTTTATTCGGTCTGGTTCGGGTCGGGTTATATAAATAGGGTTTGGATCATATACAAAGTAAATTAACGTGCTAACTGTGCGAGTCAAGTGGTGTAATTATATATGCATCATAGTGTAATTATAGTGTAGTGTACTTACAACATAGTGTAATTACACTTACACTACTGTGTAATTACATAATTACACTACTTGTATGTATAATTACACTACTTGACTCGCACAATTAGCACCCTTTTTGAGTTTGTAAGTTAACTTTCCCCTATATAAATAAAGACAATCAACCTAGATTTCGTATAGTCAACAAAAGTATGTCAAACGTTATTAAAAATTTATTATGAAAATACGATATAGATGTAACCATTTTTTTGGACAATAGGCCTAATTCCTTGAAAGTTAAAACATTGAACATTGGGCCTATTATTGAAAATTTATAAATTTCTAATTTGGTTTTTCCTTAGGGGTCGGTTTCAAATTTGCATGAGGGGTGATCGCAAAATTTTAGAGGGGGCGATCGGGATTTTAGCAAGCATATAAAACTATTTTTAGCCAGATTCATACTTCATACATGATGCTGATTGAAATATGTGCTTGGATAATCGCACTGCTAAGTCCAATATATAGTTGTTGTCATGATTAATAAGATATAATATTAATCTTAAAATAATTATAATAATGTTCTCTATATGCTTTGCTAAAATATATCGAGAGTAGATTCGATTAACATCTTCACTTTTAAAAAAGAACAATTAGAAGAAAGTGGATTTATTGTTTAAATAAACCCAGAAAGCTCATTTGTCCAAGTTTAGCCACATAATAAGTCCATTATGATGATCTTTATAGGGACCACTAGTGGATAATATTATTTTCTCTCTTTACAGCCTCATGTTTTGATAAAGTGATCTCATATTTGCAGCGAGCCGAATATGAATTAAGCAGTCAGATATTAGCAAAATGTTTTCATCCAGTCAAGATCCTGATGTTGTTCGGTGGGGTCACCTGCTCTTTGATAGTGGGCCATCCATTGACAACAGCTATTCCAGCTATGGCCCGCAAAATTACGCAGATTGTTATCAATATCAGTATTCAAGTGAAAACCGTTATGACACAGAATGTATCAACACAGAAAATGAAAAGGATAATATACTTACCTTTCCGGAGGACACATCGTCATTTTCAGTTGCAGAAGCATCTGCAGATTCTTGTGAATCGGTTGATCATTCGCAAACATCTTTTTACCTGCAGGATTCACTTAATCAATCTATGGCAAACTGCAGTCTTGGTAACAGATACAAATTCACTCTTATTTGATATATTTTATTAGTTAAGTTAGTTTATGGTTCAGTGATGTGTATATACATTATAGGAGATGATGAGGTCACAAATGATATGCCACCGTGTGAAAGCCCTACAAGTGAGTTGAACTATGGTGAAGAATTGTCGTACTCATTAGAGCTGAGTGATGAGTATGCATTAGATGATGAAGTTGGCAATAGGCTGAACCATATGGCTTCTGTTCCTGTAAGTGTTTTATCTTATATTTATGCAGTAATGACTTCATTTGTTTTAAGTAGTTTATTTATGTTGCATAATGATATTAAGTCAAATAGCTAATTTTGTTGCATAGTTACCATATAGTGTTGTTATTAATTAAATAAATAATAAATTGCTGCTGGATGTTTTGTAGCATGTTCCCAAGGTCAACGGAGAAATACCTTCTTTAGATGAGGCGACTTTAGATCATCAGAGACTGCTCGACAGGTATTAGGCAACATCTTAATTCATAGGCTTGCAAATGAACCCGAACGAACACAAATCGAGCGTGTTCATTCGTTTAACTCTAATCGATCTCAAACTGTTAAAACGAATGGGTTTTTCTTGTTCGTGTTCGTTTGTTAAGAAAATGACATGCTCATTTGTGTACAGTATAAAGTATAAACGAACAGCTACTGAACATAGATGAACGAATATAATCGAGCCAAAACCAGTAAAAAATAAAGTGAAAAACAATGTGCCGGGCCTAAAAACTTTCTATAACTAAACTAAGTTGTAACGGGCTAAACTTTTTTAAATGAATATGTTAACATACGAACTTAAACAAACGAACATTAACAATTAAAATAAGCGAACGCTCATGAACATAAACAAGCAAACAAACAAGACATGTGTTCGTATTTGTTCGTTTAACTAATGAACGAAATTTTGTGTTCATGTTCGTTAGTATATTAAACAAATGAACATAACAAACTTTTTTTTTAATTATTAGCATGATGATTAAAGTTACGTACACATTTGTTATACAGGCTGCAGCTGTACCAATTAGTGGAGTCCAAAGTTATAGGGGACGGAAATTGCCAGGTGAAAACTCTCAGTTATCTTGTTGTTGACCATGCTGTTTGACCTGGTTTCTGAAACCTAATAATAAGTCTTAACAAAAGTGTATTTCATTTCTCAGTTTCGAGCTCTTTCGGATCAAGTTTACCATACAACCGAGCACCATAAATTTGTTAGACAACAAATTGTAAACCAGGTCAGTCTAGACACATTAATTCCCATTTGATTATTTTCTTTATATATTTATTTATTACCGTCTTTTAAATATTGGTTTTCTTTTCTAAAGCTTGAACTATATTCTGAAAAATATGAAGGATACGTCCCCATGGATTATGGTGATTACTTGAAGAATATGTCCAAGTATGTTACTGCATCTTTTCTTTTAATTTGGTAATATCGCTTACTAAGTTATTATCATGGTTTATGTTTATGATATTTTTGGATGTGATTTAGGGTCGGTGAATGGGGTGATCATGTGACTTTGCAGGCGGCTGCTGATTTGGTATGAAAATGCATGTTAACCGTGTTTCTTTTGAAGCATTCTACATAATTTTGGTCATAATGTTGATTTTATGATGCAGTATGCAATCAAAATCTGTGTAATCACATCGTACAAGGATACCTGCTATATCGAGATTGTTCCAAGTGTTCAAAGGTCGAATCGAGGTAAAATCTAAAAACTCTATATAAATATGTATCATGTGTGGTTGATGATAATGCTGCTTTATCTTATAGTATAGCTACTTTGTTGCAGTTATATTATTAAGCTTTTGGGCAGAGGTTCACTACAATTCAATATATCCTGTGGAAGGTAAAAAGTCCGTACCGAATAGTCAAACTTGATGAGTTGACTTATGTTATCATGCACCAAAATCAAATATATTAATCTTACTATTTAACCACAGATGTTCCACAAGTGGAGGACTGAGGTGGAAGATGAGTGGCTGTTGCAACTCGCTTATCTTTCTGCTTATATTATTGGAACCTTCGACCCTCGTTTGGGTCTTAGTTCCCGTGATTATAAACGAGACAAAATGGCCCGAGGACGTTACATGGGGCCTCGCAAGAAGGCTCGGTGACAATACTGTGTCTTTCTCAAAGAGGTTTTATAACGATTTTTATTGCAAGATTTTCTTTGTTAACTAATAAGTTGTTTCTTGTTTGGGTTAACTTTTGAGCTGATTTTATCATAAGTTAAGTCTAGAGATTGATTTACTATAAAAATATGAAATCATAAAGGAAGTATATCATCCAATCTGAGTAGTGCAAACATATGTGAACTGATAATAGCAGTAACATGTTAAAAGAAGTGTCGTCACAATAGTCGATAATAAGATGGCCGTACTTTTGTTGGCCACCCTAAATAAGTAAACATAATCTCTTACAAATATGTTAGAAGGAACTGCTGGATCGGTTAAAGTCTCGGTTAAAACCCTACCTATAACTATAGCGTGACGACATAATGTGATGATGAAGAATATCTAATGGTGCTCAAGCTCAGCTTTTGAAGAAGCGCATAAGCCTATTCTCTTTGAGAAGATAGGTATTAAATTCTCATCAACAACTTACTTGCGAATGCAATTACCGCCTTTTTTAGTTTATCTACCAGCAAATCTTTATAATCATGTCCGAGACTGGTCACACTCACAAGTCACAACAAGAATCCCAGAGCACACTGTAACGAGACTAACAATGTTTGTTGTTGCATAACTAAACCATTTAAGGAAAAATCCTCAACTTGATGCTACTTGTCTATCATCTCACATTAACATAGACGAAAATTAAAGACCTTTTTTTATAATTATTTTTATTTACAGTTTAAACCTTTTAAATTTAAAGGGCTCTCAAAGCTAGAGACTTGGATCATTTATTTTAGCAAGCTACGTTATAGGGTAATAGGGTTCGTAGTGCTGTAGTTGAGTAAAAACTTTAAATAGTATTTTAAAAGTGTGGTCCAGTATATAAGCAAACCATTACTCCATTTGGTAAGCAAACGAGCCGAGCTACTTGTGTGATCTCAAACTTAGATCGATAAAAAAGCTTAAAACAAGTTTGAATATCAAATAAAGTTTGTTTAGTTATAGAGACTGAGCTCGAGCTTTATACATGATGCTTGTTTAGGCTCGTCAAGGCTTAACGAGCCTCGTGTATCCTCAAGTTTTATTTTCTTTTGGACTTCTATGTATTAATTTCATACTACATAGCCGAGCTTTTGCTCATTTATCGTACTAACGATCTCGAGCTGAACTTTGACGTGTTTAAGGTTTTTTCAAATATATTAAAATTAAAAACGTATATTAACTTTAATGGGTTATTGGATTTCAATAATACAAACTTTCACCTATTGGCCGAGATTAATCCCAACTCAGAAAATGTTTACAGAGCTGAAAGTCTCAAACAATTCCATATTAACTGAAAAGTACTGTTAGCCTTTTGATGACATGGAAAATATTGTAAAGATAGGGTGTCCGCACCATCAAGGGAAGTACAACATAATCATGGACCCCACCATTTGTAGTAAACTCTTAACACATCACAAGAAGCCCGCGGACATAAGACCTGTCACCAGCATAGAAGGCACAAACAATACATAACAGCTAGTCCTCAGGCCAATCACAATGCAAGATTCGTACGCAACAACTAGTACAGAAAGGGCCACAAGTGCACGTCGAGCCTATTAGCGGACGCCAACACATTGCCTCCAGATGATAGCCGTCACTCCTCGCTAGCTGTCACGTCCAACCAGAAACCTTAAACGTGCTCTTCCATGAGGATAGAAGGTTTTACTGATAATGACAGCTCGGTCAATCCTTCTCTACCTCTCTGGTTATAAATACCACACATGGACCAACGGTTGGATAATCCTCTCACTGATATACTCATACTGATTGACACACACTGGAAAGTGGTTACGAAAAGATCCCCTATTCTCCTTCTCGTAAGAAGCTCACGGTCTGGGGCGAATCTTTATTGGGGCCAGGGGTGGCCCGCCCCCCCTGTTTTTTAACGCATTAGTGTAAATTTACCCGTTTTCGGCCGAAAAATTCACGTAGTGTAAGTTTAGCATTTTTTGACCGAAAATTTGAGGTCCCCCCCTCTCGTTTGTGAAATTTTGTTTACATTTTGAGCTTGCCCCCCAGCGCCTCAGTCCAAGCTTCGCCACTGCTCACGATAATCAAAACGAGCCAAGCCCGGATCGATGCGAAGGGGGTGTTCATTTGTAATAAAGGCAAATTGTTGGGATTCAAATGAACAATAACATACATCCCAGTTGTTAATTATTGTTAGGCAGGCCAGTGAGTGTTGAGTCTACTTCTGGGGATCATCGAACGTTCTCGAACCTCCTTCTCTTAAAACCCTACCTATAACATAACCACCCTCACGTTCACATCACTCTAAACATCAACAACTCGATTCATAATAATATTATCATCACAATCACAACTATTATCAACACCTACTACTCCAATGGCGTCTGCTAATGCAATCTCCACAGCTTCAATCATCCGCACTCCAAAACAGGTATCATTATTATTATTATTATTATTATTATTATATTCAGCTGCTGTTTATGTTAATTAATATTAACGTTTCTGTTATGTTATTGTTATGAGCACAGAGTGGTTTGAGAAATGGAAATGGAAATGGAGGTGTTAGTCAGTTGCGAACCGCCAAGCAATCAAACCGCCGGTTCGCGGTTCGAGCTGCGGCGAAAGAGATCGCGTTTGACCAGAGTTCTAGGGCGGCTATGCAGGCCGGGATTGATAAGCTTGCTGATGCTGTTGGTCTTACTCTTGGACCTAGAGGTATTAGTTATTAATTGTTGTTTATATTGTGTTAGTTAGTTTGTGGTTAGTGGTTGTAAATGCTGTTTAGGTTTGGAGTAGTTGTTGGCATGGATAGTGAATTTGCTTAAAATTTAGGCTTTTATAGACTAATTTGGATTAGTGGTAGCGGTGTAAACGAGTCAAGTCACCTTGAGATCAGATAGATAAAAAGTCCCTGATGAGCAGGCTGAGCCCTCTCCAAGAATCGTGAATTTTTTTTTAGCCTAAAGTTAGTTGAGTAGTTGGGTTTAAATATTAAGATACACATTTTCTTTTCATAAATATGTATATAAACTCTTTTAAAAAAAATTGGCCTATCGGGGTGTCAGGTCGGTCTTGCAAGTAGAGGTCGAGCCTTGTATGGGAGAATTGTATATATTATTAAGTTTAAACTCTTATGGAAGGACTTCTATGTATTAATTTTACACTGCACAGATCATCTTGAGATGAACTTTGGTTCGTACACGAGCTCAAGCCAAGCTTAGGCTCGTGAAGTTTTTTTTTTTTTTTTTTTCAAAATATATAAAACATAATAAACTCATATTTAAAAATTAAAATTGTATATGTATATAATTTGATTGATAAATAATTAATTATCCGAGCTGGAGCTTTATAAAAAGAGTTTGAAACGAGCCAAGCTCGAGCTCTTGTAAAACAAAAAGAGCCGAGCTCGAGCCTAGATGAGTTCGGGGTCAGCTTGTTTACACCCGTGGTTGGCATGAACATAAATTTGCTTAGGCTTTAGGTTTTTAGGCACTAATTTTATTTTGATCAATGGTTGGAATATTTTCTAAATCTTTTGGTATTAGAATTAGACACTAATTTTGGATTTGTGGTTGGCATGAATATTGAATTTGCTTACTAATTATGGATTCTAGTTTATTGTAATTTATTAACTGTATGCATTTGCCATTGCTAACATGTAGGGAGGAATGTTGTTTTGGATGAATATGGTTCACCCAAGGTGGTTAATGATGGTGTTACAATTGCCAGAGCTATTGAGCTTCCCAGTCCCATGGAAAACGCTGGTGCTGCACTTATCAGAGAGGTTTCAACCTAATCTTCTTGCAACCATTTTGATTATTGTTGTCTAAATGTTACTTCTTGATTGATCAATCTTCAAACCTTTTGACAACTCGAACCGCACAGGTTGCAAGCAAAACCAATGACTCAGCTGGCGATGGCACAACAACCGCATCAGTTCTAGCTCGTGAAATTATCAAACTTGGTCTGTTAAGTGTTACATCAGGTGCTAACCCGGTTTCAGTTAAAAAAGGTATTGATAAGACGGTTTCTGGTTTGATTGAGGAGCTCGAAAAGAGAGCCAGACCGGTTAAAGGCCGTGATGATATTAAAGGTACTAAAAGAGTAAAAGTTACCTCTTTGTGTAACAAATTATGTTTCTTGTACATTATCTAATCTTCTGATGGATATTTTTTAAAGCCATTGCATCAATTTCTGCTGGAAATGATGATATTATCGGATCCATGATTGCTGATGCTATCGACAAGGTTGGACCAGATGGTGTATTATCCATTGAATCGTCGTCTTCATTTGAGACAACTGTTGATGTTGAAGAAGGAATGGAGGTATGCTAAATGTTAATAATCATTTATTATATATAATGTCGCAATTCAATAACATATTGAAGATAATCTTAACGAATCATGTTGCAGATTGACAGAGGATATATCTCACCACAATTTGTCACCAACTCTGAGAAACTATTAGTTGAATTCGAGAACGCGAGAGTGTTGGTCACAGACCAAAAGATAACTTCCATTAAAGACATAATTCCTTTACTAGAAAAAATCACCCAATTAAGAGCCCCGTTGCTGATTATTGCTGAGGATGTTAGCGGTGAAGCTTTAGCTACACTCGTTGTGAACAAATTGCGTGGTATCATTAACGTCGCTGCCATTAAAGCACCTGGATTTGGTGAAAGAAGAAAAGCCCTTCTTCAAGACATTGCCATTGTGACAGGTACCTTAATGTTACTTCCATCAATGGTAAACTAGTAACTAGGGGTGGCAAATGTGACCCGTTGGGATGAATGGGTTGTAATAAAATGTATATATGGGTTAGAATGGGTCAAACTAAAAAAAAGAAAATAATTGAAACAGGTTGACATTTGTCGAGATTTTTTTTTTAGTTTTATGGAACGAGAAAAACGGAGGAAACTTTTTAGTATTTTTACTTTTTTAGTTTTTGATTTATATTTCAGGTTATAATTTTTTAATTATTTTTTTTGAATTTTTTAGTGAGGGGTTTCTGAAATCTCAACCCATTTTGACCCATTTCAAAAACCCCTCATTAAAAAATTCAAAAAAAAAATAATTAAAAAATCATAACTTGAAATATAAATAAAAACTAAAAAAAGTAAAAGTACTAAAAAGTTTCTTCCGTTTTTCTCGTTCCATAAAAAAAATAAAAATAAAAAAAAATCGAGAAATGTCAATCCGTTTTGACTCGTTTCAATCATTTTCTTCCTTTAGTTTGACCCATTGTGTACATTTTGTTACAACCCATTCAACCCAATGGGTCACATTTGCCACCCCTAACAAATAACATTAAATTTTCTGGTAATTATAATTGTTTTTTAACTGCAATAACAGGAGCCGAATACCAAGCGAGTGACATGGGTTTGCTAGTCGAAAACACCATGGTGGAGCAGCTCGGTTTAGCTAGAAAGATCACAGTCAGCAAGGACTCAACCACCATCATTGCTGATGCTGCATCAAAATATGAGATCCAGGCTAGAATCGCCCAGATTAAAAAGGAATTAGCTGAAACAGATTCTGTCTACGACACCGAGAAACTATCCGAGCGGATCGCCAAGCTGTCAGGCGGTGTCGCGGTTATAAAAGTCGGTGCTGCAACCGAGACCGAACTAGAAGACCGTAAGCTTCGTATCGAGGATGCTAAAAACGCAACATTTGCTGCTATAGAAGAAGGTATAGTGCCAGGTGGCGGTGCTGCGTATGTCCATTTGTCAACACTGGTTCCAGCTATCAAGGACAAGCTTGAGGACGCGGATGAGCGGATAGGTGCAGATATTATTCAGAAGGCGTTGGTGGCACCGGCTTCGTTGATAGCTCAAAACGCTGGGATTGAAGGTGAGGTGGTGGTTGAGAAGGTGAAGGCGAGTGAATGGGAGATGGGTTATAATGCAATGGCGGATAAGTATGAGAATTTGGTGGAAGCTGGAGTTATTGATCCTGCTAAGGTGACTAGATGTGCTTTGCAGAACTCGGCTTCGGTTGCTGGAATGGTGTTGACTACACAGGCAATTGTGGTTGAGAAGCCCAAACCGAAGGTGCCTGTGGCTGCTGCGCCTCAAGGTCTCACTGTATAATCTACAAGAGGTTTGATTTGGTTGAGGTGGTTAGGCGGATTTAAGAATAAATATGGGGTGTTATTGCGGTGGTGTAGTGTAGGAGATCGTTATGTGACTGGTTTTGTACTAAACTGAGATGAATGTTGAGCTAAATGGTGTCTGCTATCTTTAAAAAGTTAAGGTTTATGGTCTCTTTCATCATGGTTTTAAATTAATGAGGATGTGGCCCGCGGGTGTTAACAGGGCTTTCCTGACACTGGTTTTGGATCGGTTATAACGACACGTATTTTAAACAGGTCAACACGAACCATGCATGTTTAAAAAGCTGGTCACCCGTTTAATAAATTTAAAGAAGTTAATATTTTGATTTAAGAAAGAAGAAGTTTTAAATTTTAAAGTTAAATACTTAGATTTTAAAATTTTCATATATCAATTAATTTTTATTAATTTTTAAAACTAAAAGTAAATCTAATTTCTTTTTATTCTACTTTTATCTAATTTTACTTTTAGCAATTTCATTATATTAGTTCTAGTTCTCTTAATAATTTATTCGTTTATTCTTATCAAGTTAAATATGTAAATCTAAGTTTGTTATTTTATTTATTTCTTATCATAAACTATTAAATTTATCACGAATATTAAGAAGTTTTATTAAAAGTAATTGATTGTTTAATTTATTATAAATAGCAAGTTTTATACGAATAAGAGTAACTGTTTGTTTAATTTATTAAAAAGTCAATAGAAATTACTCACGTACGTATGAACGTAAAATGGGTTGACACGAAGCCCAACCCAAACACACAATAAATTTAAATGGGTCGACACGACACGAATAAATATATGGTTCGTGTCCAACCCGAAGACGAAATAAATTTAAATGGATCGACACAACACGAATATATATATGGGTTGCGTTAGGGTCGAACAATCTCAACAAGCTAACCCGTCAGCCTGAACCCATCACGTTTTACACCCACTCACATAAACCAACAAAAACATAAATTTCTTTATTTTTCTTATCTACCGTAAGAAAAAAAATTAATAAAAAAAGCATATTCATGTCCATCAAACAGCATTAACCTCTAAAACTCCTCTTTGCTTTCACCAACTCTACCTATCTCCATCAATGTCTCCCCAATCCCACCGCTCTCCACCATGCCGCCACCTTGAGATTGAGATTCAAAACTTTCTTCTTCCTCCTCTTCACCAACCCATTCACCTTCGCCCTATATATTTACAACTGAAAATATTATGAGAATACTGAAATTAACATCAAAATAAAGATGAATAGATTAGATATTTGACAATAATAATAATAATAATAATTTACCACCTTTGAATTCTTGGCTTGTAATTCCCTTTGTTTCTCTGCTTTTTTCCTAGCTTTAGCACTCTCCTCTGTTGCCACAACCATATCCTTAGTTTTCTTGGCAACATCAGCCACAACATCCTTAGTTGCCACAACCGTGTTCCCCGCAAATCCCGCAACACCCGAGGCCACATTCGCCATCGTCTCGGTAGCACCGACCGCTTTCTCACTAGCAAACTCAGCAGCGGTCCACCCGGCCACCACAGCTTTGTCTTTCACCACCCCAGCTGCCTTCCCAACATACCCTGCAGTCGCCTTTCCGGTATCTAATGCAACATCCTTGGCGGCTACCGCCTTTTCCCCAACATAGCTAGCACCCTTTTTGGTTGCATCCATCGCTGTGGCGGTTATGCCGATTGTTTTTTCTGCGACCACGTCTTTCGCTTGTCCGGATTTGTCTAAAGTGTAGTCTTTTGCCATTGCTGCCTTTTCAGCCGCGGTTTGAGCGGCTGAAGAGAGGGTTTCTTTTGCTTGTTGACTTTTCATGACCGTGTAATCCGACGCTCTAGCCGCCTTCTCAGCCGCAGTTTGAGTAGCACCCAAAAGAGCTCCTTTTGTCATGACCTGCCCAGTACTGGTTCGTGTTGCCATCTCTTTCGCTTTCGCCTCGGCAGCTCTAATGGCATCTATGGAGTTTTGTTGTGCGGTTTCTCTTAATTTCGAGATCTCTTCAAGAGAAGGACCTTTGTATTGATCACCGGCTGCTGCACCATGCATGCTACTTGTAGTATCTTTAACATCTTGATCTTTGGTAACTAATTTGTGCTCTCTTTTTAACTCTTGTGACATGATTATTATTTCAGATATATTTCAGGTTGCTTTGAAAATTAATGAAATCAATGTTATGTTTGTGATAATTATTATCATAAGGGTGACGTTGGATTATATATAAGGAGCAAATATGTCGGTTGTTTGGTGATGAAGAAGACACGTGGAGGCCAGGGAGAGATAAAGCACTGGTGAGTCAGCAAACAGTGGTACACGTGTAAATAACTACTAGTATATGTTATCTTTTAGAAGTTTCATTCATTGCAAGACTCGAGACTCCTTTGATTCCAATCTTCATGTTTGGGGTGTATCTGCACAAGCTAGAATACAATATATATAATAATAATAATACTAACATATAAAATAATAATATTTAATCAACCGACTAAATGATACCGGAACGGAAGCATTCAAATGGCTCGTGACAGTATGACACTTTAGTTAATCAAAGATCGATAAATTAAACTATAGGTTTCAAGAACAAAGTTTATTTTTTATAATAAACTAATCAATCAAAAACCCGCTAACAAGAAAACCTAACATATGCTAAAAGAAAACCCATTAATGTTCATTAGTTTTCCGTCAGTGCTCGTTTGTTCATTAGTGTCCGTTTACAATATTAACGAATGGACACAAACGAACTCAATCCCTTAATGGACGGACACGGACACGAATTTTCGTTCGGTAGAGTCTTCGTAATCTGTCTATTTGTCCGAAGAAAGCTTAAAGAACGAACACGGACAAGATTTCTTCCGTTTGGTCCGTTCCGTTTACAGCCCTAAGTGTTAGTGTCATGCATTTTCTAATTAAACCACTAGTCTTAGCACATTCAAAATACTTTGAAGGTAGTAACAAAATTTTGTTAAATACAGAGAACTTCTAAATATGGATCATAATTTCAAGTTGCATCACACTTCAACCTATTTATGTGTTCTAATTTATATAACATTTGTCTTAATATACTATTAACTTTGACATGACTTCAAATCCTGCTAAAAACAAATATGCAAGGTTTATAAGAAATATCAGATCAATCCAGGAGTACCTTTGCGATCGAGCGCACCCGTATTTAGTGCCAAAAGTAAATGACACAAATGCCAGTAGATGCGTTGCAGCAATACTCGTCATCGTTTTCAGCTGCTCTTTATGATCCTGCAGGTATTTATTTTGGATCCTTCACTAGATTAGTGATAAATTCAGTGGCACCACCACATTTCACCACAAAGCTCAAAAGCCTCGTCGCCTCTTCAACACAACCCGACTCACATAAACCCGCAACAACCATCTCATACAACCCCACATCACCAAACAACCCTTTCCTCTCCATCGTCAAAAGCAACCCAACCGCGTCACCAAACCCCCCCTTCTTACACCACCCCTTAACCAAATCACCGAAAACCCCACAACCCAAATCCACACCCTTCCTTCGCCAACTCCATCTCCCCAACCCCACATATCCCACTAACCAAAATCCTGCACGTCTCATCATTCCGACAAACCACCCCTCTCTCAGACATTTCATCGAACACCTGGAACGTGCACTCCATTTTCCCTAACTCACAATACTTTCCAATAATCAAATTCCATAAATACATCTCCACCTTTAAACCCTTATCACACATCTCGATTACCAACCTCTCAGCATCGCCAACCCGCCCACCGCTTAAATACCCATCGATCAATAACTTATACGTCTCCACATTCCGTTCCACTACTTCCTCCATTAACCGTAAAACCAAATCCAACTCGATAAACTCCCATCTTCGGCAACACGACCGACACTCGGTTTAACTTCACCGCTCATACGCATAGCGTGTTGAACTAATTCTCTACCGGTTTTAATCTCCCCAACCTTACACAACCGATCAACCGCAACAGTTAATGTATAAACCAACACGTGGACACCAGACTCCATCATTTTGTACACTACACCTAACCCTAACCCTAACTGTTCAGTTCTAATTAGCTTAATTAAGTAACTGTAACACGTGTGTTTGTTAATATAAATCCGATTGTTTGTCATGTAATTAAATGTTTCCAGTGCTGAATTGAAATTGGCGGTATTGGAATATGATTTTAGTGTTGAATTGAAGAGCTTTGAAATGGTAATGGAGTCAAAACGTTGAGTCTTATGAACGGAAACTAAATCTGGAAACGAGTGAGGTTCTGATTGTTTGCGTGTTTGAACCTCTGTGACTGAATTGATCTGAAGATTACTGTAAGTTTATTGATTGGTTTCAGGTCTTTCACTATGAAGAGGTTAAGATGTAATCATAATAAACTATTAAACACGGATGTACCCAAGGCATGTTTGCTTTAGTTTGTTAGACTATGCGTACCGGGCGATAAATGGAGGCGAAAAGGAGCGACAAAGAGTTGGAACACCGCCACCAGGTGATTTGTGGGGGAGGCGACCAGTTTTTGTCGCCATTTGTTGTAATATTATTAAAACTAGGTTATTAACCCGTGTACTACACGGGTGGAAATTAGTAATTCGTCAGCTAAACATATATGATTATACATTTGAATACATAATTATTTATTTCTATGCAGAATTATTTATTTATTTCTAGAATTATTATTAATTACATAACTAAACTCATTGCAATTTATACAATCTCTAATACAATATTGCTTTAAGATTTGTTATATCATCAAATCCAATGATATTGTAGTCTCCTCAAAAACTAAACATCCTAGAAATCTTCAGTAGCTTGGGAATACCGTCTTCTCCACTTATCACCACGACCATCCCATATCTTTTGGACATATAATATTTTATTTTTAATTAATGAATATAAAGATCTTTTATTTGTGTTTAGTTTCCCAAATTTATTAATGTGTGTATGGATGAGATTATTGACTCTTTGCATAATGGTTTAAGGATTAATATTAGTTTAATAAATTTTATATATGTTTGTTATTTATTCCTTATAATATTATATGAATAAATTTTATAACTAAAAATACAACATTCTTGACCTCCATAAGATATAAAGATATCTAACAATATCAATTTCTTTTAAATGTTACGTTTTAATATATCAATTTGAGTTTCTAACACCAAATACTACTTGATTATATAAAGATAATATAAAAGTTTTAAATAACTAAGTGCACCTTGTTTGCATTTAATTTCTTGTTACATTGCCTTTTGTAATAATAAAAGATTGATAGCAATCACTTACATAAAAAAGAGAATTTTGTTGTATCAAAGTAGGATCGAGGTGCTTGGAAAACTTATTATGGCATCTACATAATTTCAAGATGAAACACAAATCAAACTCCAAAAAAGATACTAATACAAGTCAAAAACATTAACAGTTGCCCACCCATAATAAATTAGGGTTAAAAAGTACCAAAACAACTACCAACACGAGAACAAAAGCCAAAAACATGCAAAATCTAAAAACAAAACACCCCTTTCGTCACTCGGGTGTCGACTCAGGGGCTAACCTAAACATCCCTATATGGCTTGCCTCTCGGGTAGTCATGAGGAACAACGCTTCGGATTCTGTCTGTACGTGAGCTTTGACCTATTGGTGGTAGCTTCGCTCTGTAGGGCTTTGGCTTGAGCTCCTCAAGTCATTATTGTGTGGGGAACACATGTCTTTGACGGGACTTTGACTATGGCTCATTGACCCCTCTATGGCCAAGGGAGGCGTATACGGCCTTTCTATACTATACCATTTCCCTCTTGGTTAAATAAACCAAATAACTGAAAATTATAAATACTAAAAAACTCAATATTCCTATTTACATCCAAACAAAAAATATAGGATCTTTAAAACACATACCTCAGGTCCTCAAGTGATGCTTTCTCTTGGGAGAAGGTAAGTACTCACAACCGTGGGACCGTGATCTATCGCACCGGGAAGACGGAGATTGGTTACGACATGGTTAGCGGGAATACCGACCTGGCAGTGATCACATGCGGTCAATGTACGGTCACCGTTGACTCTACAACAACATTAACCATATCAATTTTACTGCAATTACATATATGAGTAGCGTACCTGCCAATATACATTATACAAAAACCGATGAATACATAAAAGAATAAAAAGAAGACAACTTCTAACCATCTTGCAAATGAATTTGTTCAGTCAAACAAGTGAGAATTGTCAAAAGTTCATTATCATGGTGTCAAAAGGCAATTAATAGATGACAATCTTTAAACTCAACTATTAGTTTGATATGGCCGTACACAAGTTCTATGTGCGTCATTAACATCGACATCGATGATTTGTCTAAAATACCCTTGATGTAGTTTTACTAATCTATGGTAAAAAAAATTACTATAATAAAACACAATAACAATCTTTTATAATTTGCACCAATTCTAAAATCTACAGTGATGAAAACACAAAAAGATCAAAACTTTTGACCTTTGTTACCATGACTACAGTTTTGACTAAGTTTGACCACTTGAAATTACCAATCCAATAAACACAAACCCCAAGAATTACCCACACTCGTACATTTGACAAATACAAAATCCATATTAAATGACAAGGATAAAAAAAGAATTAGAAAAAATATTTGTAACAAAGGTCATGGTAACAAAGGGTAAAACCATAAAACTAAAAACTAACCTAATGTCAAAAGTTTTATTAATAAAAATACAAATTAAAATGACAAGAATAAAAAGATCAAAACTTTTGACATTAGGGTAAAACCATAAAACTAACTTGTCGAGCTTAAATATGGCTTCAAAATTTTTGTCACTCTTCTAAATTTGTAATTTTGAAAAACATGAATTGTGTTCATTTACACAAAATAATTCAATATGCCCAAAATACCCTTTAAAAAGCACATCTTGAAATATTAAGAGAAAAAAATATACATAAAAAAAATATGCAATACAAAATATTTAGGGAACAGTTCATGAAAATTAGATCATTAACACAAATGAAAATTGCACCCTTGTTCTTTAGTTGTAATAGTGAACCCTATAAAATTTCAGAAAATCTTAATAGTCGAAATTCATAAATTAACTTTGTATGTTATTCGGAAAAAAAGCTGAAAAGTTTGTAATCAATATTTTTTATCTATTTGGTTTACCTGAAACTTAAAACACAATTTGACAAGCTAACTCTTATTAAATCTAAAAGCCTTTTAAAACAATCTCGACTCGTATCATATTTAGTTATTAGTTTATAAACTAAACTACCGAAAATAGAAAAGTAACTTGTAATAAAACTAAAAAAAAGACAGTTATATCTTTTGAGTTACTGTAAGTGAGGAATACATGGTATCACCATGAATTGCAAAGTTTCATATTGTTAGAGTAGATATAGTAGACCATTTGTTTTAAATAAATTGCAAAGTAACAAAGTTTGACTTTGACATCAATGTTTGACCTATTTACTGGATATATATTATTTACTATGGAACTTCCACTGAACTTATCAACAATCATTTCCAACGTATTTATATCTTCCAACTACTACATTTAATCTACATAGCTCGCGTAAAAATATTCGCCAATCCCAACCAGTCAAAGAAAATAAGAATCAGAGGGTCGGGCCGCATATACATCGGTGATGACTCAAAACTAAACTGTGTCATTTGACTTTTAAAAACAAAGAAAAAAAATGTTTGTGAAAATAATTTGCACTGAAAACATTAATGTTTGGAATTTCATGTCATTAGACATATGACTCAAATTTAGGAAGTAAATAATTTCAAGCTTTCAATAATTTAATTACTAATCAACATAATAAATTATGATTAAGAAAAATAGAAAACTCAACTCAAAAATAGGAAACATAAATAAAATTAAAATGCTAATAAAATGTGATTGTGTTAAATTAAATTACTAATATTTATGATGATAATTAGTTACCTTGTTACCCATATAGTAATATGATAATTTAATTTTCAAAATTTGAATTACTAAGTCAACATAATAAATGATAATTTAACTTTCAAAATTTGAATTACTAAGTCAACATAAAAAATTTTGATCAAGAAAAATTAGCAAACTCATTTGAAAATTTGGTAGCAATAAATCAAATTGAATTAATAAGCTAATAAATTGGAAATGTGTTAAATCAAATTATATTAAATAGCTAATTAAATTAAAGTATACACAAAACAAAATAAAATACACATATAAGTATTAGTTTTATTACATAAACAAAATCATGTTAAGACTCTACCGGTCAAAGATGACTCCTGGCAAAAATGATACAACATTTTAGATATAGTCAAGCAATTATGTACCTATTGATGAACAATTCTATATAGCCTTTTGCCACTGTTAGCCTCAACATTCGCTAAAATATCACATGATCCGGTTGCATCCCATATTTCCTAGACAATCTTGGCAATCCTTCCTAGCATTTGTCACTGCTTACCCGTTACCATTTTCTTATAGCAACATGTGTCAAAATTTCCTACACGCGCTTGTAAATTTGGGCGTCTACCAACATCAACTTAATTACATAAAGGAATTGCACAAGTTTTGACTTTGTGGGCAAATTATAGTGTACTTTTTTGCTCCAAATCTGAGATAATTTACAAAATAATTAGTATGGTCAGATCATATTTCATGAAAGCTAATAAAAAAACGTGTCCAATATTCATTGTGATAAGCACCAGATATAAGGTGTTTGACTTTCCAAAGTCAAAATAGAGCTGAATGAACCTTTATCACCAAAGCATATTGAAATACTGAAGAATCTGTAAAACAAAAACATTATAATTGAGCAAACATAAATATACATGAACCAAAACTTTGCATGAAAAGTATATGTAAATGATCATGTGACTTTATTACCTTTCATCTTGCAGTGTAAGCCTAAAAATACTAACTTTGAAAGAATGTTACTGTTTCCTCTAGAAGGTTATGAGTGGTGCCAACAAAAGGAACCAGAACCACAAGTACTCTCATCACCTAAAAAAGCTTTTGACTTTGGAAGAATCTTATTGTTTCCTTGTAAAGGTTTAGAGATTTCTGCATTGACATAACTCATAAGTACTTCCATCACCTAATAAGCAAGTAGAAAACCATTACCACAATTATTAAAAAATTTAAAGAATTGAAAAGAATATGAATTATAAGCATATGAAAGCATACCCGCTTAGCATTATCTCAAAATTTTACTTTCCTAACAGCAATTCCAACAAAATTAATGCATTCCATGGTAGCGGGTGGTGCTAGAAGCACACTTGATGGTATTGAACTTGCAATTTGAATTGAATTTCAATTTCAAATATAAAACAATTATCTTAGTATCATATGTGGTAACTTCCATTTTCATATTCAATAAATTAAACAATTACCTTATCATTGCCATATGGCTTAACCAATTGATGTCAAAACCTAAACACACGAAAACTCAATTGCATTAAAAAAAACCTGATACATTTGAAATATCATATGGGTTTTTGCTTGCTAGGATGCGAGACGTCTCGAAAAGCAGTATATTGAAAATCAATTAGATACACCAAAAATCAATGAGAACGGAAGATGATATCGATTGGATAAACATAATATACCTGGTAAACCCGATTCGGTTGAAATTCGACACTGATAGCAGATGCAAAAAATGTAAGATTCTGCCAAAAAAAAAAAATCTTTAGGAGATACAAAATATACAAACTCAAAGTCTCAAAACGATTACAGATGAAGACTATTGCAAAGTCAAACGACTGTGGCCGACTGAGGATTTCGTGCATCGTGGCAGGCGGTGGATATACGATTGTTGCCGATTAAGGATTTGTTCCAGTTTGGGTAATCGGAATAGAGGGAGAAGGAAACTAAAGAGACGGTTTTTTTCTTTAGGCCACTTGAAATTGCAATTAGAATTATAATAATCAATTTGAAAAATAAAACAGACCTGCATTAATTTTGTCGTTGGTTATAAAGGAAAGATAATTAATATTGATAAAATATAATAACTTAGTTTTGGTTTATTTAAATATATTAAGAAATTCTAAGAATGCTTAGTATACATGGAATGTCTAGTAATTAATATTCTTTTTGAATTATTTTATTGTCAACAAAATTAGAGAAGTAATTGATAAAATTGGAAACATAGAAAATAGACCAATAGGAAATGGGCATGTGACAGCAAACTCAATAGTTTTAATATATAGTAGGATAGGTTGTGGGTATAATATATACATGGGGTTACAACACCCTTACACCTATAAAAAAAACTTATTCTTTGCTGAATGGAAGCTACATAGCGTAAATCGTCCTATTTTATAGTCCTGTCATTACAAGTAGCCTAAGGGGAAGCGCCCACTGTTATCATGGTTCTAAGGGGCGGCAATCCCTAATAGATTCCAAACGACGGAGTCTAATTTTTATTTTGTGGATTATTGCTTCTGTAACAAATTTACTTTCATTTTTTTATTATGTCACTCATAAGTATTATTTTGGAGGTAATACTAATAAAAAACTGAACATCGAAATTAACTGCATAAGATGGTTTTTGAAAGCCCTAATTGATAAGGAGATAAACAAGTGTTTGCTAAGGGCATAAACCCATGTGTTTTCGGAGAGTTGTAGCTTTTATGGGTATCTGTCGGAAGTGTGGTAAGGTCGCTGGATAAACTTGAACAAGTGGTGGTGGCTTGTTTCGGGGTGAAAAGGAGTGAAGATGACGGTTGAGGATACCAATGGGTGGTAGAAACGTTCAATGGAAAAACTGCAACTCATCTGAAGTGGTTTAAACAAAATTTTTATTTTACTACTCAACTTTGAAGAATGACACCTTTTGCCAGAAACTAACAAGGTTAGTTTGGGGAGTGATAATGACACAAGAAAACAAGTCCTAAGTATATAATAAAGTGGTTGTTGTCAACTCGTTAGTTGGGAGTGACGACACATATTTCAAGTCGTTTATATATGTGTATTGGTATTCTGTTAACAACAATTTTAATAATTTGCCCCAACACATCATGACTTTTAAATAGATTTAATTTTGTTTGTTTTGATGGCGAATGAACTTGTTTTTATATTCTTTTAAACGCGCGCACACATCAACAATCACACGTAAAGCAATGAACATGTATGTCGTAAACATCAACCAAAGGATAAACGACCTACGAACACCCGTCAAGTGTTTGCAAGACAAGTTTTGGGGCATAGTTGGTTGTGTGGATTGAAAAGATGCTTTATTCTCAGTTAGAACTTATTTCCATTATAAAACAAGTAAAACATAAATAATCCATCAAGTGATAATGCACAGGTCATGTAAATGAATAGATATCCACAAATTAAAAAAACCCAACAAGTCTACTTCTTTCTTTCTCAAGATAACAACTTTGACCAACAATTTACAAAACCTAACTATATAAATCATCATCATCATTAGCTCCACCAGCCGAAGCAACAAACGGGTCCGCCCCACCAGACGTCGCTTCCGAGAACCTAAACTCAGACCCAAATCCCCTCGACTGCTGCAACGTCTGAGCAAACGCCTGGTACTTCCTAATATCAGCATCACTCACACTCCTGCGCGCATACTTCATAGATTCCTCAAAATGAGCCGCCTTTATCTCTGCCACATCATCATCAATATCCTCATCCATTGAGTCCGGATTTTCACTCCTCTTTCTTTCCCTCTCTATATCCTGCAACACGCATAATACACATTTCCCGATTAATCACCCAACATAAAACCGAACATGCAAATTAAAAACAAAAACAAAAAACCATATTACATATTTCATCCTTTATGTATATAATATATATACCAAAGCATGTTAGGTCCCTAATCTTTATTAAATACACTAACTGGTGTTAGATTATCAGCTAAATACTGAGTTAAATGACCAATACGCTCTTACCAACTATTATAAAAATATACTGGTCAAAAGGGCATATTGGTCATTTACCATGGTGTTAACTGAATATTCTAACGCCAGTTACTCCCTACAAAAGGGTATATACATAAATATTGAAATTTGTAATTTCAATCAATCAATCAATCATACCCAGTAAAATCCCACCGACAGCAGAGCTATAGGTAGGGTCTGGGGAGGGTGGGATGTAGGCACACCGTACCTCTATCCAAAGGAATAAAGAGGTGGCTTCCAGAGAGACCCTCGGCTCTAAGAACATGTGTATGAAGCAAAAAAAGGAAATCAAAGTTTAACAGTTATATAAAAAACTACTACTAATTATAATAATATTAATAAAAAGGTCACAGTTTAACCGCAATATAAAAGCTAATAATAATAATAATAAAGTATGTAAGGGAAATACCATTATGGTATGTGACCTAAATAAGTTAAGTCTAAGCCCTAAGGTATTCAATTCTCTCTAAAAATCCTTAACTTTAATTCTACTTCTCCACGAATTCCTATCCTCAACCATCTCCATTGAAATTTGTAATTTACTCTAAAAAAACAGAACGAAAAGCTTACTTTCTCGATGTTCTCTCTAATTGCATACTTGCAGGCCCGTTGACATATTTCAGTAATATCCGCCCCGCTAAACCCTTGAGTGTACTTAGCAAGTGCTCTCAAATTAACATCTTTAGAAACAGGGGATTTCCTCATTGCGGCTTTGAAAATCGAGTAGCGTGACTCTTCATCCGGTAATGGAATGTAAATAAGTTGGTCGAGACGTCCAGGTCGAAGCAATGCCGGGTCAATAATGTCGGGTCGGTTAGTGGCTCCGATGATAAAGACCGTCTTTTTAGCCGACATCCCATCCATTTCAGTCAACAGTTGGTTCAAAACACGGTCAGCAGCACCACCAGCGTCTCCAGAACTGCTTCCTCTCTGCAATAATCACAATATAAATTTAAAGGGTTGCAATTTAGGGGTGTGCAAGAAACCGAAAAAACCAAACCGGAACCGGAAAAACCGGAAAATCCAAACCGAAACAAAAACCAACGGTTTGGTTTTAACAAAAACCGAAAAAACCGAACCGAATTCCTAAATTTTTGTTTTTTATATTTTATATTAAGTAATGTATAAGAATTTAATAAACATGTAACTCAAATATTTTTGGTAAAATGTTTAATAGTCTATTATTTTACAATTAAAAAAATTATTTATACCTAAATTAATTATTTTTTGAAAACTTTCTTCTGACCTAAAATTTTCAAGATCAAATGGCAAAATCCAAAAAATCGAAACCGAACCGAAACCAAAATGAAAACCAAAAAACCGAAACCGAATGGTTTCAAATACTACAAAAACGAAGTTTTGGTTTTCGGTTCGGTTTTAACCAAAAAACTGAACGGAACCCGTAAAAACCGAACTGAATTTTATAATCGAATCGAACAAGTGTGTATATATAAGAGAGGCGTGAGCACCTGAGTTGCAATGGAGTCAAGCTCATCAAAGAAAAGGACACACGGAGCCGATCCTCTAGCTTTATCAAAAATTTCCCGAACATTGGCTTCACTCTCACCGAACCACATTGTTAGTAACTCGGGTCCTTTGATACTAATAAAGTTTGCTTGACATTCATTTGCAATAGCTTTTGCAAGAAGCGTTTTCCCACATCCAGGTGGACCGTAAAAAAGAACTCCTTTCGATGGCGACATTCCAAACTTCTCGAATTTCTCAGGATGCTCCACCGGATATTGAACCGTCTGTTACATATATGATTTAAAAGTTAAAATAAACACGATAAAATTAAAACATCAAATTGTTACGAAGTCGATAAATGTTACCTCTTGAAGCTCGCGCTTGACATTCTCGAGTCCTCCGATATCATCCCAGCTAACATTCGGAACCTCAACAACCTATTTTAAAACAAAAACGATTAAAATAACGTTGAAGACAACATAAATTTAACATCTCAGCAAATTAACGTACGGTTTCACGCAGAGCAGACGGGTTGCTAGTTCCAAAAGCAGTCGAGAAATGCTCATTTGTAACCGCCATTGAATTTAATATCTCAGCATCAATCGATTCATCTTCCAAATCAATAACATCCATTTTTTCTCTAATACATTGAAGTGCAGCTTCAGTACAGAGAGCCGCCAGGTCAGCACCAACGTATCCATGCGTCTCTTTAGATATCTTCTCCAAGTCAACCTGCAAAAAGAAAAAAAAATATTTCTCGTTACCGATCAACAAAATGTTTATGGGAAGTTAATATTTTGATAAATCATGCTTACATCTTCAGAAAGCTTCATGTTCTTCGTGTGAATACGAAGAACCTCGAGACGTCCGATTTCATCCGGGACACCAATATCGATTTCCCGATCAAACCGACCAAATCGTCTAAGAGCGGGATCAATACTGTTAGGGCGGTTAGTTGCCCCCATAACAATAACGTGGGCCCGCGATTTCAACCCGTCCATAAGTGTCAAAAGCTGTGACACAATCCTTCTTTCAACTTCACCGTTCATCTTCTCTCTCTTCGGAGCAATCGAATCAATCTCATCAATAAAAATAATCGAAGGCGCGTTTTTCTCAGCCTCCTCAAACGCCTTTCTAAGATTACTCTCACTTTCTCCCGCCAACTTCGACATAATTTCCGGCCCGTTTATGCAGAAAAAGAAAGCTCCGGTTTCATTAGCCACCGCTCGGGCTATCAGTGTCTTACCCGAACCAGGTGGTCCGTATAACAAGATTCCTTTTGGCGGTTTGACTCCAATAGACTTGAAAAGTTGCGGGTGTCGTAACGGTAACTCGACTAGTTCACGAATCTGAGCCATTAGTTTTCTCACACCGCCTACATCATCATATCCCACCTCATCCAAACGGTCCTCGTCGTCTCGCTTAATCGGTTCGCCCTCACAGAATATCTCGGTGTCGGGTGCCACTACGCAATATTCACCTGGGTCGGTCTCGATTACTTTAAACTCCATGCTGCGCATACCTCCTCTCACAAGAAAGTGGTCGCCTTTTCTAACGGGCCTGTTGCCTCCAAGAAATATGCTGCAAAGATTGGATATTTAATAATATGTTTTAGTTTAAACTTGATTAGCGGATAATCTATATCTATATCTATACTCTCTAATAAAAAGCTACAAGTTTTGCCACTTGTCACTCCCACATTAAACCTCACTCTTTATAACAAATTTATAATAGTAAAATGATAGTTACCATTTTTAAAATTTATGTTTCAAAATTTATTAATTTAATATTTACTTCCTATTTTTTTTTCAAAAATTTGATATTTAAAGACTATTGTACAACGACTGTATTAATAGTGTTTAACGGGTTTATTGTTTCTTGTATACTAATTATTTATTAAATATTGTATTTTCAAGAACTACCCGTGTAAAACACGGGTCTCAAACTAGTATTATAATACTAATCATAATTGGAAGGATGAAAGCTTATGTTTAAGATATGCATCAAATAGGTTGCCGGTGACACCTTCAATGGTGTCATCAAGTGGAAGAACATGGATGTGTTTTCCATATTTAACATCTGGACATTGGTGCACAGACACAACATCACCGAGCCGGACTCTTAGGTTAGTTCTAATAACCTTGTTCATTCGGATCTTTGGTTCATCGCATGTTTCATCAGCAAGGGCAATGCAAATTGTATCCCGTCTTTTCTTGCCCTGCAAATAATATCAATTTAAGACAAAGGTACCATTTATAAAGGTACAATGAGAACAGTTACAAAAAAACAAACCAAATCATATATTCCAACCATGAGTCTATGATAATGATATATAACAATAAACGCAAACTAATATATTCTCACGCCGATAATTGTAGGGCTGGAAAAATCTGACACGGACCTGCTAACACAACATGAAACAGAGTTTAAAAAGTTTTGGTTTGGGCTTAATAGGTGTCGTGTATTAAACAAGTCAACACATTTAACACCTGTTTAAATTCGTGTCTAAACTTGTTTATATTTAAAAAAAAAAAAAAACAAACCCTGCTTAGTTTTACGCGCCCTCAGCCTTACTTCTGTAGCCCCTTACAGCCATCAACTTTAGTCAATACTTCAGTCGTACTATTTATCGCAGGTTATCGTGTTGTGTAGCATGTTTCCAAATAGATTCATGTTCGTGTTTAGCACAGGCAAACGCCATTGTGTCGTGTTCGTGTCTATCACAGCAGTGGGGAAGCTTGGACCAAAAAACCAGACGAAAATACGTATATATTTTCATAAATGGAGGGGGCCAGACTCAAATTTTAGGGCGGAAACAGGTAAATTTGCACTGTTGAGAAAAAAACATAGGAGGCCGGGACCACTGGCCCTAAAGAAGCTAGCTTCACCCATGTAGCACAGTAATCGTGTCTTATCATGTCAGTCATAGAAAATCACATCACAATACACAACATAACATTATGGGGAAATCTTAATAATAACTATAATAATAAGGGTTTGGATCAAATACAAATTAAATTAACGTGTTAACTGTGAGAATCAAGTAGTGTAATTATATATACAACATAGTGTAATTATAGTGTAGTACGATGTAAAATTACATAATTACACTACGTGTATATATAATTACACTACTCGATTCTCACAATTAGCACGCTAATTTCATTTGTACGATAACTTTATACAACAATAAGCCTAACTAACACATTCTCAACCCGACCGATAAACCGATAATAATAATAATAATAACAATGAATAAGATAAAAACCAGACCTTGATTAAGATTGTATCACCACGGAAAAGCTGCAGTTTCTCCATGGTAGCAGGGTGCATAGCAACAACAGAGTTATCATCATTGACAGCCTCATCAACAACCAGTCGATTCGGCGATTTCTTTCGCTCCAATATTGCAGTCGAGAAGTCCTTCTTCGATCCTCCTTTCCTACAAACACAGACAAATCAATTCATAATAATAATAATCAGGTTGAAGTGAATCAAATGTATAATTAATATATAAAAATAATATAGAGATGGAACGTACGGATCGGATGAAGAAGAGGATGATTCAGGCTGGTTTGACATGGTGGATTGGATTTGCAGAGAAAATAATAATATTAATATTATCTATAATATTACAACGTTGGTAGACTTGTCTTTTAAACACAATACATTCTTTAACCATATTATGTTTTTAATTTAAGTTGTAAACTAACTTCCCATCTATGGTTTTTAAACGACTATAGTCTTTTCAAACATTAATATTTTTATAAAAAAATTACACCATAAAAACGCCTCTTTAATTTGGATATGATATTGTTATAATTTTTTTGATTTTAAACAAATTAATATGTTACGTAGGGGTGTTCAGTGTCGGTTTTGATGGTTTTTAAGTTAAACTAGTGAGTCCAACCGCTAATACTGATTTTTTTGTCGTCCAAAACCAAACTTAACCATTGAAAGTTGAAATTGAATCGTTACTAACGGCCTGGTTCCAGTTTGGTTTCACAATTTAAACTTTTATTATAAATTTTGTTTAAGATAAATTTTTAATTTAAATGTACCATCAATTTTAACTAAAAACCAACATAATATGATACTTGAGACGATCATAAATAATGATAATTTAAGCAACATAAATGGTAAATATTAATGGAAGATCTAGGACGTGAAATAATAATAAAATAGATCACAAAATGAATCATACTGCAATTAGGTTAACTTGAAGTTGTATAGCCAATTTATTTGTAATAAAAAGATTATGTTCAATTAAATTTTAACTATATCTAATATATATTACGGGGTGGGTTAACGTACAATAATGGGTTATCGTACATTAGGTACGCGACATTCCAGAGCGTTTGATTAAAAAACGCGCGGTGGCAATTTCGTAAATAACCCAACAGTAGTTCGCGATCAAAATTCGTCGATTACAAATCAACTCTGGTCCAAATTCGGAACTTGTTGCTCAATCTAATTCAATTTCTAAACTCTAATCATAGCTTAAAGTATGAAATCTCTAAAGTAAAAAACCAAATCAAAATTGAACGTCGTTGAAATCAAAAAATCTTCAAAATTGATCAAGAAATGATGATTTAATCAATCGAATTGATGTGTAGAAGTGTTTAGATTCATCAATCGATTATGGAATTGCAAAAATAATGCACTCAATCGAGTTTTAATTAGGGTTCAAAATATTATGTTTAAACGTTCTGAAACAAAACTGAAGACCTTTAAACGTTCTGACAAAAAAAAGCATCTTTAAACGTTCTAATACGTTCAATGAAATTCTGGGTGTTCAAAAAACAATGAACATCTTTAAACGTTCTAAGAAGTTATGGGTGTTCAAAAAAGTTTAGAAGTTCTGAACTTCTAAACAGAACTTATAAACAGAACTTCTAAACTAACAAAAAAATTAAACACCTGTAACATGAAATTGAACACTCAAATCACTCCATATAATCTCGTAATCATCAAACAATTATCAATCGACCATCAATTTGATCATCGATTTGATCATATGAACAAAACTGAACATCTTTAAACGTTCTAATACGTTCAAAGAAGTTCTGACCAAAAAGAACATTTTTAAACGTTCTGGAACAAAACATAACATCTTTAAACGTTCTAATACGTTCAAAGAAAATCTGACCAAAAAAGAACATCTTTAAACGTTCTGATAAAAAATTGTGTTCATCTAATGAGCAAAAGAATAATAATACATACATGTTTTCAATGTTTGCGCCTGTGCTGATGAATAATACCCTGTATAGTATATACTTGTATTGGTTCATGTAGAATTTGTTGTTTGGATGTGGAGAGGTGGCTCTTTTACTTTAGGTCAGTTACAGGTTGGTGGGTTGGTTTAACTTGTTGGACTGACACTAAGAATATGGGCTGCAACTTATGGGGCTAGATGTGCAAGTCTGCAACAATAATATTAGTTCTAACAAATTCTGTGCTGCAAGTCTGCAACCACATTAATACAACTGTTGTAATAATCAAAGTTAAACCGAAGTTTGAATTGAATATTGTTAATTAGAAAGATATGCAAAAATGAATATCTTTAAACGTTATAATACGTTCAAAAAAGTTCAGAACTTTTAAACTAACACAAAAGTCCAGAAACACTTATACGTTCAGACCTTTAAATGAACACCTTTAAACGTTCAGAAGTTCATATTTAAAATTAAATTCCTGCAACATCAAAATTGAACACTGAAATCACTTCATATAATCTCGTAATCATCAAATAATTATCAATCGACCTTTAATTTGATCATCGATTCGATCATATGAACAAAAATATGGAGCGTCTGCAACTGGGTTTCTGCAATGGCGTATTTCAATTCAAATTCAATTGAAGTGTGTGTCTGCAAATGATACCGATGACGATGGTTGAATCGATGCAACGGTTAATTAGGATGGAAACGATTTTGAAATAATTTACAAATTTGCCACCGCGTGTTTTTTGAAATCCAGGACTGTGGGTGTTGCGTACGTAATGTACGATAATCGATTTTCGTATTCTATCCTTTATCTATATATTACAAAACATATATAATAATTAATAACAAAAAACATTAAAATGCATTCAACAATTACAGTCTGGTCTGGTTTCATATGGCCGGTTGCCAGTATAAACCGCAAACCAACCGTTCGCTACGTTTTGAAAATTTTGAAACCGACCAACAACAAACCGAAAGTAAAAAAAGAAAAAGAAAAAAGAAGTCAAACCAATGACCGGTTTAAACGATTTTAAGGTTTTAACCGAACCATAAACACTTATATTTGTTACGTGATTAACAGGTTCAAACACCCGCTGCATCGCGCGGGCACCCGTCTAGTTATTGTGAATGAATGTGATGAGATATAGATATAGATGTTGGAGTGTGTCTTGGGCAACAATTTATGGACAAACCAAACTAACTACCAACCAACCGTGTCAAACTAGTTTAGTTACGCTCTGTTCAGTTTGGTTCGGTTTTAATTTGTTTAAATTAAAACCAAACCAAATAAACTGAACCGAAACACCTTTTTATGCTAAAATTATATGTGACAACGGAATAAATTAATTAAAGTCTCGAAGGCGAAATTAAGCATTTTTGTTAATTAGCTTTGGATCGCTAAGACGATGTGGATCGGATACACAAAATTTAAAATCATGAATTCGGAGGAAAAACTATACAAGGGAGAGGTAGCAACTAGCAAGTGAACATTCGTCTTCACTGTCTGATTTATGTCGGTACATATGAACAACGATAATGATGTCGAAGTATAACAAATTATCTTAATTTGTAAAATTATCTTATTGTTAATTTTAGTTTACAAAAATAACTATAGAAAATAGCGTTATGATGTTTATGTAATGTATCATGCTTTTATGGGGGTGTTTGGCCTAGCTTTTTTAATAAAGCTTATAGCTTTTTTAGTTTTTTTTTTACAAAATAAGTTTAACTTGGTGTTTGGCTTAGTTTTTTAAGCTTATACTTATTAGCTTATATAAGCTCATTTGAATAAGTTTATTTGAAGATGAGTTTTTAGCTTATTTGATAGAAGCTTATTTGTTTCATGGTGTAAATTACTCATTTGTCCTCAAATGGTGGTGGATTAGTAATCATTACTCTAACAAATTAAAAAATGTTGGATTTAACAACTTATTAAGACACATAATTAACTTGTAGAATATAAGCTAATCCAAACATTTAAAAAAGCTTATCAAATAATAGAAAAAAAAAAAGCTATAAGCTAATTTTATATATAAGCATAAGCTTAAAAATAAAAGGTTTATTGGATTTTAATAATCTAAACTTTGTTCTATTGGCTGATATTAATCCCAACTTAAAAAATTCCTTAGAATAATCCCAACTTTCACTCTATTGACCTCCACTGAGCCTTTTCTTAACAGGAACTAACCCAGCTAGTTTTAGGACAAAACATGTCATTTCTACAAATTGAGGGGGACAAACGAAAAATGTAAATTAACTTAATAACTCAATGACACATGCGCCACCACCACCGACACCACGACCCTCGACACCGCCACCCGCCACCACCAAAATAAAAG